>NW_020691293.1:0-3053 GCF_002925995.2 Terrapene triunguis
GACTTGGCAATGCAAAAATACCCTAAATGAACTGATTCTTGGCAAAGCAAAAATGAGCAGGTGCCACCTTGTTTGCTGAGATAGAACATTGCTGCTGTGTTGTCTGTGAGAATAAGCAGGTCTTTCCCCCTTGATAAGGGGGAGGAAAACCTGCCATGTCAGCCAGACAGCTCTCAACTCCCTGACACTTATGCGAAGAGTTAGGTCCTTTGCGGACCAAAAACCCTGCGACTGAAGAGAACCCAGATGAGCCCCCAACCGAGGGCACATGCATCCATTACTAACATTAGCGATGACTGAGGACGGACAAATGGAACGCTTATGCAAAAGTTGGCAGGGTTTTCCTACCAATCTAGAGACTCTAAAATGTGAGGTGGCTCCCTGAGTCGTGTTCCAATGGTGATGGCTCAGCAAAAATACTGAGGTCAGCCAACCTTATTGAGGTTTGAGACACCATCTAGCATACCGGGTTATGTATGTGCAAGAGGCCTCGTGCAATTCCATGCAGTTGTGACTGAAGAAGTCTTGAGATCTCAAATGATAGATCAAATTGTCTAAAACCCTGCCTTTGGAAGGAACGCTCTGGATTGGGTGCAGTCCAGTACTGCCCCTAAAAACTCTACCTTCTGAACTGGTGAGAGAATAGACTTTGAGTTGATCACCAGTCTCAATACCTTTAAAGTTGACTGGATGAGAATTACACTGAACAACCTGAACCCTGGAAGAGGAAGTTATTCACCTTGTGCAGTAACAATGGTTCTTCGAGATGGGTGCTCTATTGTAGGTGTGCTTGCATTCCTGCGCTGCTGATCAGAGAATTTTGGTAGCAGTGTCCGTTCGGTCCACACATGTGCTGTCCCGCCCCCGTGCCCTGCCACGAGGCTAACCAGCGCACGGGCGAATCCCCTCAGTTCCTTCTTGTCAAAGACTCTGCAGTAGAGAACTCTGAAGTAGAGGAGGGCGGGGGCATGGAGCACCCATGGGGGACACATCTCGAAGATCCATCATTACTGCACAAGGTTGTGTGTTACAGCTGTCCCCCTGCTGCATTCCTTTTTTCCCCTCTCCTTTCTGTTTGTCCTGTGTGGCCGCCCCTCCCGGCCATTGTGCTAACTAAAGTCACAGCCCTATTCATAGGAATGGCTTGTACAGACTAACTGGAGCCATTGCTCTGCCTAGGGAGGAGGCTTCTTGCTTCTTTGTTTGGTTCCTTTGTTCAGACTCGGGCTCGGTGTGGGGGGCGCTGCCCAGAAATGCAAGACCTGAAGTGGCCAACTAATTAAGCATATGAGTCATACCATAGCTGGGGGGAGAGGTAGATACACTGGAGGGTAGAGATAGGGTCCAGAGTGACCTAGACAAATTGGAGGATTGGGCCAAAAGAAATCTGATGAGGTTCAACAAGGACAAGTGCAGAGTCCTGCACTTAGGAAGGAAGAATCCCATGCACCGCTACAGGCTGGGGACCAACTAAGCAGCAGTTCTGCAGAAAGGGACCTGGGGATTAGGGATGAGAAGCTGGATATGAGTCAGCAGTGTGCCCTTGTTGCCAAGAAGGCTAACGGCATATTGGGCTGTATTAGTAGGAGCATTGTCAGCAGATCGAGGGAAGTGATTATTCCCCTCTATTCAGCACCGGTGAGGCCACACCTGGAGTATTGCATCCAGTTTTGGTCCCCCACTACAGAAGGGATGTGGACAAATTGGACAGAGTCCAGTGGAGGGCAACGAAAATGATTAGGGGGCTAGGGCACATGACTTATGAAGAGAGGCTGAGGGAACTGGGGTTATTTAGTCTGCAGAAGAGAAGAGTGAGGGGGGATTTGATAGCAGCCTTCAACTTACTGAAGAGGTGTTCCAAAGAGGATGGAGCTAGGCTGTTCTCAGTGGTGCCAGATGACAGAACAAGAAGCAATGGTCTCAAGTTGCAGTGGAGGAGGTCTAGGTTGGATATTAGGAAACACTATTTCGCTAGAAGGGTGATGAAGCACTGGAATGGGTTACCTAAGGAGGTGGTGGAATCTCCATCCTTAGAGGTTTTTAAGGCCCGGCTTGACAAAGCCCTGGCTGGGATGATTTAGTTGGTGTTGGTCCTGCTTTGAGCAGGGGATTTGACTAGATGACTTCCTGAGGTCTCTTCCAACCCTGATATTCTATGACATGAGGTGCCTCCAGACGTGGTTCAGCTCAGTCTCCAGGCCGAACAGAGACAAACCTCTATCACTGCCCACCAAAGTCAAACGCTCCCTGAGCTGCTGGAAAGACCCAGCAAGTGTCTGCACAGGGATTCTTTTCTCACAAACTTCTCCATCAGAGGGGTAGCCGTGTTAGTCTGAATCTGTAAAAAGCAACAGAGGGTCCTGTGGCACCTTTAAGACTAACAGAAGTATTGGGAGCATAAGCTTACGTGGGTAAGAACCTCACTTCTTCAGATGCAAGTAATGGAAATTTCCAGAGGCAGGTATAAATCAGTATGAAGATAACGAGGTTAGCTCAATCAGGGAGGGTGAGGTGCTCTGCTAGCAGTTGAGGTGTGAACACCAAGGGAGGCGAAACTGCTTCTATAGTTGGATAGCCATTCACAGTCTTCGTTTAATCCTGATCTGATGGTGTCAAATTTGCAAATGAACTGGAGCTCAGCAGTTTCTCTTTGGAGTCTAGTCCTGAAGTTTTTTTTGCTGTAAGATGGCTACCTTTACATCTGCTATTGTGGGGTCAGGGAGGTTGAAGTGTTCTCCTACAGGTTTTTGTATATTGCCATTCCTGATATCTGACTTGTGTCCATTTATACTCTTGCGTAGTGACTGTCCAGTTTGGCCAATGTACATAGCAGAGGGGCATTGCTGGCACATGATGGCATATATAACATTGGTGGACGTGCAGGTGAATGAGCCGGTGATGTTGTAGCTGATCTGGTTAGGTCCTGTGATGGTGTTGCTGGTGTAGATATGTGGGCAGAGTTGGCATCGAGGTTTGTTGCATGGGTTGGTTCCTGAGTTAGAGTTGTTATGGTGCGGTGCGTGGTTGCTGGTGAGAATATGCTTAAGGTTGGC
>NW_020691294.1:0-1636 GCF_002925995.2 Terrapene triunguis
AAATGTCTCCCCCTTACTTTCACATATATTGTGGAGCGCACAGCAAGTAGCAATAACAATGGGGAGATTCTTTTCGTTAAGGTCTGAGCGAGTCAGTAAGCTGCGCCAGCGCGCTTTTAAACGGCCAAATGCACATTCCACCACCATTCGGCACTTGCTCAGCCTGTAGTTGAACAGGTCCTGACTACTGTCCAGGCTGCCTGTGTACGGCTTCATGAGCCATGGCATTAAGGGGTAGGCTGGGTCCCCAAGGATCACGATAGGCATTTCAACATCCCCAATGGTTATTTTCTGGTCCGGGAAGAAAGTCCCTTCCTCCAGCTTTCGAAACAGAAGAGACTGCCTGAAGACGCGAGCATCATGTACCCTTCCCGGCCAGCCCACGTTGATGTCGGTGAAACGTCCCTTGTGATCCACCAGGGCTTGCAGCAGCATTGAAAAGTACCCCTTGCGGTTTATGTAGTCGGTGGCTTGGTGCGCCGGTGCCAAGATAGGGATATGGGTTCCGTCTATCGCCCCACCACAGTTTGGGAATCCCATTGCAGCAAAGCCATCCACTATGGTCTGCACGTTTCCCAGAGTCACTACCCTTGATATCACCAGGTCTCTCATTGCCCTGGCAACTTGGATCACAGCAGCCCCCACAGTAGATTTGCCCACTCCAAATTGATTCCCGACTGACCGGTAGCTGTCTGGCGTTGCAAGCTTCCACAGGGCTATCGCCACTCGCTTCTCCACTGTGAGGGCTGCTCTCATCCTGGTATTCTGGCGCTTCAGGGCAGGGGAAAGCAAGTCACAAAGTTCCATGAAAGTGCTCTTACGCATGCGAAAGTTTCACAGCCACTGGGCATCGTCCCAGACCTGCAACACGATGCGGTCCCACCACTCTGTGCTTGTTTCCCGGGCCCAGAATCGGCGGTCCACGGCATGAACCTGCCCCAGTAACACCAGGATTTCCACATTGCTGGGGCCTGTGCCTTGTGAGAGGTCCATGTCAATTTCCTCATCACTATCGTCGCCGCGCTGCAATCGCCTCCTCCTCAGCTGGTCCTGGTTTGGCTTTGGCATGTCCAGGAGGCTCTGCATGTTTTCCAGGACAATGCGCGTGGTGTTCATAGTGCTCAGAATTGCCGCGGTGATCTGAGCGGGCTCCATGATCCCAGTGCTGGCTATGGCGTCTGGTCTGAAAAAAGGCGCGAAAGTAGTATCTGACGGACCAGGGGAAGAAGGGAGGGAGGGAGAGAGGGAGGGAGGGGCGAGTGACACCGCGTACAGGTACAGGGAATTAAAATCAAGAAAGGTGGCTTTGCATCAGGGAAACACAAACAACTGTCACACAGAATGCCCCCCCCCCCCAAAGATTGAACTCAAAAGCCTGGGTTTAGCAGGAGGGAGGGGGGAAGCAAATGAATGGAGAATAAATCTATTTTTTACATCTTAAGACGACGGTGCAGCATGACTGATAGCCCTTGGCATTTTCTGGGTGCTTGGCAGCAAATACTGGGCGCTTGGCAGTAAGCCTTCAGGTCTATTGCACCATCTGATACCCAGTATGACAACGACGGATACCAATCGTAATATGCTATCTACTGCCCAAAAGGCAAGGGGTTGCTGCTGTGTAGCAATCTAGCCCCAC
>NW_020691295.1:0-2773 GCF_002925995.2 Terrapene triunguis
CCCCTCCTAGCCCTGCTGGTGCCCCTCAATCCTGATCCACAGCCCCCTGCTATCCCCCATGTGTCTCCACCCCGGGGCACGCCCTCCCCCTGCCCTGCACTCCTTGCCTGACACCGCTCGGCATGACGACTTTATCCTCTTCCCCAGGGTGATGGGCCGGCCAGTATCGAGGGCAGATCAATCGTACCATCGATTTTCCCACTCGCCTCATTCCTGGCGGCTTCAGCAAAAGGCAGCTGTAAATCCTGCGCCGCTCGCTGCTCCCATCCCCGGGAACCCCGATCGGCTGAGCCGGGCGGCTGCGGGGAGGTAACGCAGCGGGCGACACCCTATGGATGGAGCAGGAGATCCTCAATGCCAAGGGAGTCCCTGGCCCTGGAAAGCAGGGAGGGATTCAGTCAGAGAGGAAATGCGGCCACCTCTGGGGTGGGACGCAGCGGCCACCTCATACAACGATATCAGAGGAGTAAAAGCACCTTGAAACTACAGAGGTCAGACAGGAGAGCGAGAGGGTCTGGGGCTAGGCGGATGGACAGACAGACAAACGGCTTGAGATCTAAGATGACAAGTGGTCCAGGCCTCAGTTTACAGCACCTTCAGCAGCACAGATGCCCCCTGCAATGGAGCATTGGGGTCAGCACTGACTCAGAAGGGAGAGCCCCCCACCCCGATCCCTAGACCCTAAAACTGCCCACCTGGCTTTACCAGCATCTTTATAAGGAGGCCACCTCACACCCCAGAGCTGATCCAACTCGTTCTACCCTCATCCTGACCGACAGAAAGAAGAGGGCTGATTAGCAGATAACCTTGATTTCCAAGGGCTGCCTTTCCCCCGCAGCTGCCACATCTGATGTAAGCACCAATCGCCCTTACTGAATGGGGGAGGCACCCTGGTGACAGATGGTGTGGAAAAAGCTGAAGTACTCAATGCTTTTTTTGCCTCGGCCTTCACAGACAAGGTCAGCTCCCAGACTGCTGCACTGGGCAGCACAGCATGGGGAGGAGGTGAGCAGCCCTCAGTGGTGAAAGAACAGGTTAAGGACCATTTAGAAAAGCTGGACATGCACAAGTCCATGGGGCCGGGTGCAATGCATCTGAGGGTGCTGAGGGAGTTGGCCGATGTGATTGCAGAGCCATTGGCCATTATCTTTGAAAAGGATCCGGGGAACTACAGACCAGTCAGCGTCACCTCAGTCCCTGGAAAAATCATGGAGCAGGTCCTCAAGGAATCCATTTTGAAGCACTTGGAGGAGAGGAAGGTGATCAGGAACAGTCAACATGGATTCACCAAGGGCAAGTCATGCCTGACCAACCTGATTGCCTTCTCTGATGAGATAACTGGCTCTGTGGATAGGGGGAAAGCGGTGGACGTGATATATCTTGACTTTAGCAAAGCTTTTGATACCGTCGCCCACAGTATTCTTACCAGCAAGTTAAAGAAGTATGGGCTGGATGAATGGACTATAAGGTGGATAGAAAGCTGGATAGATTGTCAGGCTCAATGGGTAGTGATCAACGGCTCCATGTCTAGTTGGCAGCCGGTATCAAGCGGAGTGCGCCAGGGGTTGGTCCTGGGGCCGGTTTTGTTCAACAGCTTCATTAATGATCTGGATGATGGGATGAATTGCACCATCAGCAAGTTCACGGATGACACTAAACTGGGGGGAGACGTAGATACTCTGGAGGGTAGGGATAGGGTCCAGAGTGACCTAGACAAATTGGAGGATTGGGCCAAAAGAAATCTGATGAGATTCAACAAGGACAAGTGCAGAGTCCTGCACTTAGGACGGAAGAATCCCATGCACCGCTACAGGCTGGGGACCAACTGGCTAAGCAGCAGTGCGTATCTATTTGTGTGTGTATCCCTGTCGGGGCTTATAAATTGTGGGTGTGCATATCTCTGCAAGTGTGCTTACAAGTTGTGTGTGTGCACACAGCGGCATGAGTGTGTGTCAACCTCCAGGTCGCGGGGTTGAAACCAGCTCTCGCTGCTGAAACCACACCCAAGGAGAGACACAGATATTAGCTGCCGAGTCTTACGCTCTGGGAAATACGACGTGTCAAAAGAAACCCTCCCAGCAAAGGAGAGGCAGAGAGAAGGGAGCAGCAGGGCTGTGCATTGCAGAGCTGGGAGAGGAAAATGGGGGAGATGCGAGCGACTGCTGGCCGGGACCCAGAGACAAATGGGCAGTTGCAGGGGTTTTGAGGTTTCAGGAGGCTGGGTGGGTGTCGGGACTCCTGGGTTCTCTCCCGGGCACTGAGAGGGCAGTGGGGTCCAGTAGTTAGAGCACGTGGGTGCTGGGAATCAGGATTGCTGGGTTCTATTCCTGGCCCTGGAAGGGGAGCGGAGTCTTGTGGGTTATGGAGGGGGGAGGGGCTGGGACTCAGGACTCCTGGTTCTATCCTTGGTAGGCCCACAGAGTCCACATGTGATGGGCATCCTCCATGAAAGCCCCTTGCTCTTCATCCCGGCCCAGTTCTGGCCCCTTTCAACTGCAACACTCACGACAGCCTCTCCTGGGGTCGTCCCACGTAACCGCCTGGGGGAATCCAAGCCTCAGCTACCTGGCGCTGACCCTGCAAAGGGAGTGAACTCGACGTCCTGTGCTGTAAGCGAGATAGAACCCAGGAGTCCTGACTCCCTGCTCTAACCAATAGCCCCCACTCCCCTCCCAGAGCCAGGACTAGAACGCCTGAGTCTTGATTCCCCAGGCCCCACCCTGCTCTAACCACTAGACCCCCTTACCTGCCCGGAGCCAGGAATAGAACCCAG
>NW_020691295.1:2783-3048 GCF_002925995.2 Terrapene triunguis
CAACCCCCACATCCCCCTGTTCATTATTCATGGCCCCAGGCCCCTTTCCCAACTGATTCAGAGCGGCCGATTCCAGAAACGCCGGCAAAGATGATTAAGAAGCCTTAGAAATTAATCCCACAAGAAAGAAGGGCCCAGCGCGATTTCAAAGGGCACCGCTCATTATATTATTGTTCGGCACCCCCTCCCCCCCCGGTCTCTCCCTGGGCTCTGTAAGATCTTTATTGACTCAGGGTGCACAGGGGACGGGGCGGGCGGTGGAAAG
>NW_020691295.1:3058-3641 GCF_002925995.2 Terrapene triunguis
TGGGGGGGTCAGGAGCATTATCCCTATTTGACAGATGGGGAAACTGAGGCACCGAGAGGGGTGACTGGTCCAAGGTCACCCAGCAGGCAGAGCTGGGACTAAAAGTCCTAGCCCACGAGGCCACGCCGCCTCCCCCCGCCAGCTCTCCCAGGGTGGGAGCAGGAATGCGAAGACTTGCGTTAAACTGTCCCTCGCTCATGGCTCTCTGGGCCTTGGAGATGCCCCGAGGCCGTGGCTGAGTGGACACATTGGTGGGGGCTGATTAGTGAGCGCCGATTCGCCTGTGGGCGGACTGGTTAGCCACGCTGATTGGTGAGCACCGCGTGCCATCCTGCACACCAGCGCACACTGGGCGTGCGACACGACTGGATCCGAATGGGAGCACTTCACACCCACGTTGGGCTGGTGTACGTGAGCGCACGGGGCCCCCATGCGATGCACATGCCGGGGGTCTTCATTCGCAGCTCAGTCACACTAGATTTGCACCAATGTGTTGGCAGTGGAGCGACTCCTGATCTACACCAGCAGAGAAACAGTGAAACCACCCCTCAGAATCCCCCCGTCTCTCTTCCTCTTCTCCTGG
>NW_020691296.1:0-1243 GCF_002925995.2 Terrapene triunguis
AGCAGTGGCAGCAGTCTTCTCCTTCAGAAGATGTCTGAGAGTGCAAATGTATTCAGCCCAAATATATGCTAAATATTGTGCTAAAATTGTGTGTGTGTGTGTGTGTGTGTGTGTGTGTGTGTGTGTGTGTGTGAGAGAGAGAGAGAGAGAAGTATGAGTAAAAGTCAATCTGGTGGCCCTTTAAAAATCTTTCAGAAAATAAGTGTTTGTTGAATGGATATTTAGAAGGTAAATATAGAACTGTTAGAACAGCTCTTAGAACTGATCTTTGCAATTCAGCCACTGTCAAGTGAAATACTATCACAGTCAGTAGATAGAAATGTTGCCCCAGCCAGAATGATAATGCTCTCTGCCATTCTAATATGCACAATGAGGAGGTGCAGTCACTTGTACCATATTTATACCGTTGTATGAGAAAAGCTATCTCCCTTGTGCAAAGCTCCTTTTGAGATGTTATTTTTCCTGTAGGCTTGTCGTGACCTTCATTTTGCTAAAGCTACTGCATGGAATATTGGCATCTGAGATTAGAGCAAAACTCTGTCTAGTGGGCGGGGGGAAGGGTTGGTGATTATTCTGTGATAACGACAGCAGTATGCCCTGATTCAGCAAAACAAGTTGGGCTGAATAGGTGTGGGAGCATTCACATGCTTAAGTACTTTGCTGAATCAGGGCCTAAATGTGCATCAGAGCCAGATTAAATCCATGCACCAACATTTTAGTTATCAACTCTGACGTTGCTTAATTTTGTACAGTGCCTGGATACCAGCATATGTACCTTGGAAACCCTTGAGACAGCTAGATGGATGGGTATTCATGTTGTTTAACATATTTTCTCTTTTTCAAAGTGAACTTAGGGCTCATGAAACTTGCTGCACTGACAGTTCTGTAGAGTGAAGCCCTGTAAATTTTATTCCACAAGGCAAGCTTCTGTAGGCTGCCATGTTATATTGATCTACAATGGAGTCAGTTCCCATAGCCCTTGACACAGCAAGGTGAGATAAGGACACCCAGTTCTATCTGGGACTGAATTAGGGCTACCAACTTCTTCCCCTCAGTAGCTAGCACACAGCAATGACCTTCAGTCTTTACTGACTTGAGGTGGATTTGGACCCGTGACCAAGCTGTGAAATACACCATAGGTGGTTACCATTCCACAGTGCCATCCAGCCCCGTTAAGGTGCTACTGTTGCTACTTTTGCTGATCCTTATGCTTGAATCAGTCAAGTATCTAGTGGACTAGGCA
>NW_020691296.1:1343-3432 GCF_002925995.2 Terrapene triunguis
CGGCGGCAGTTCAGCGGCAGGTCCTTCGCTCCCTAGAGGGAGTGAGGGACCTGCCGCCCCCGAATTGCCGCAGGTGCCGCCCCTCTCCCTTGGCCGCCCCAAGCACCTGCTTGTTAAGCTGGTGCCTGGAGCCGGCCCTGCCCCCACCCACCATGTTTCAATAGCTTCATTAAAAGTGAGTGGGGAAACTGCTAGTAGCAAATTCTGTAGGAATCCTCTTTCCTTTCCTTTCCTGATTCTCCAGACAGCAGGTGTCAGGGGGCTGGCCCAGCTCCCTCGCAGTGTCCTAGCATGGAAGACACGCTGTAAAACTGAATTTGCAAGTAACATATGTTGCAGCTTGATGAATGTCACAGTGAGGGACCTTACAGTTTGTGAATCTGTAGCTGGGCGTTTGCAACTTACAGATACACAGCTCAGGGGGGGAAATAGAGGCTTGGGTTCTTGAGGAAAATACTGTTGTTGTATTTTGAAAAATTTACAAAAATTCCCCAAACCCGCACACACCAACTTGAAAATGGCCTGATCGTCTCATTATCGTTTTCCCATGGATGAGATTGGGGGTCATCTGGGTGCATTTACAAAATAAGCAATAAAATGGGGAACACAGAGTGACTTCCTCATTGGCAGTCTCAGCAGAGGTGCCTAGGACTGACTGGAAATTCAAGTATCTTTTCATCACTAGGAGCTATCCTTCCAGAGCTATCCTTCCAGGGGTTGGTGCTGGAATTGGGCAGGGATGGTGTCCCTAGCCTCTGTTTGCCAGAAGCCAGGAATGGGCAACAGGGGATGGATCACTTGATTCCCTGTTCTGTTCATTCCTTCTGAAACACCTGGCAATGGCCACTGTCGGAAGACAGGATACTGGGCTAGATGGACCTTGGGTCTGACTCAGTATGGCCATTTTTATGTTATGTTCTCAATTAAGGGCACAATTTTTTAATTTGAAATAAATCTTGCCCTAAGCATTTTGGGGCAGGGACCAGCTTTTTGTTCTGTGTTTGTACAGCGCCTAGCACCATGGAGTTCTGGTCCATGAAGGAGGCTTCTTAGTGCTATCAGAATACAAATAATAAATAATAATTGATCATTATCACTGGGTGAAATTATGTAGCCTGTGCTATGTAGCAGGCCAGACTAGACTCGCCATAATATGATCCCTTCTGGCCTATGAAACCTTGGTGAGCCAGCATTTTGGAAGCTTGCTGCTGCCCATGTTGTACCTGCTTTGTGGATACATAAGGGATTTCCATCTGAAGGGCTGACAATCGGGCACTTTTCTCTGGGTTCTCAAGACAGTCTGGAGGTACCTGAAGCTGAAGCATCTCAGCGTTGAGGGTTGGCTTTAGTTGAATTGCAGTGTGTTCCCTGTCTCTTGCCCTTACTGGTTCCGTTCTCTCCGTTCACAGTGGTTTTCGGGCAGTTCGCCTTCTTCCAGACAGCGCTCAATGATGTCATCGAAGTTCATGATGGACCCAACCAGCACTCCCGGCTCCTCAGCTCGCTCTCCGGCTCTCACACAGGTAAGGATCAGTCACCGGTGCTGGCAGAGACGGAATGCCCCGTAACGATCGATGGGGCCTTGCCTCTCAAAATGTCATCGCGCTGACTGATCTGTGACAAGCAACGACCCCAGGCTATGGAGAATATGGCAGCACTGCTAGCCGGTTGGGGTAAGTTGGGCAAGGCCCAATGGGTATGTCTACGCTGCAGCTGGAAGTGAGCCTCCCAGCTCAGGTACACAGACTCATGCCAGTGAACCTGGCCTGGGAGGCTCACTTCCAGCTGCAGTGTCAGGGCCGGCTCCAGGCACCAGCTTAGCAAGCAGGTGCTTGGGGCGGCCAATTCAAAGGGGCGGCACTCCGTCCGGTATCGAGGCAGCACGTCCGGGTCTTCGGCGGCAATTCGGCAGCGGGTCCCTCATTCCCTCTCTTCCTCTTTGAGCTGCTGCCGAATTGCCGCCGAAGAGGAAGAAAGGGAGGACCCGACGCCGAAGTGCCGCAGAAGAAGCGGCGCTGTTGAGCTGCCGCCGAAGTGCCGCTGCTCGTCTTTTTTTTTTTTTTTTTTTTTTTTTTTTTTTTTTTTTTTT
>NW_020691297.1:0-5600 GCF_002925995.2 Terrapene triunguis
GGGACTCCTGCCCCGCTCCCCGGCTGCTGCTGCCCGAGCAGCCCGGGGAGCCCCGCGGCACGCTTCCGCCGCCGCTGCCCGGAGACGCCTGCCCCGCTCCCCAGCTGCCGCTACCCGGGCAACGCGAGGGACCCCACCACGTGGCCCAGCCGCCGCTGCCTTGGCCACCGGGGATCTCCTGCTCCGCGCTGCTGCCGCCTACGCAGCCAGGGGATCCCCACCACCTGCCCCAGCCACGGCTGTCCGAGCCCCCGGGGGTCTCCTGCCCCGCGCCGCTGCCGCCTACGCAGCCAGGGGACCCCCACCACCTGCCCCAGCCGCCGCCGCCCGAGAGACCGGGGGCCTCCCACCCCGCGCCCCAACCGCCACCGCTCGCAGTGCCCGAGGAGCTCCCTGATGCGGGCCAGCAGGCAAGACCCCGACCCACCCCCCGCCAGCTGCCACAGAACCTGAGCGACCTGCCTGCCCATCACCTGGCACCTCAGCTGCCGAGTGACTCCCCCGCTGTCCACCAGCTGCTCCAGCCACCGGGGGACCCCCCAACTGCTCCTCTACGGCCCCAACCGCTGGGGACCCCCTCCACGCTCCTGCTGCTCCAGCCAACGAGAGACCCCCGCACCTCCCCGCAGCAGCCGCAACTGCTGAACACTCCCCCTAATGCGCCCCAGCTGCCGAGGGAACTCTGCACTACGCCACAGCCACCACGAGATGTCTCCCCTGTTCTCCTGTGGTACCCGGACACGCCCCCTGCTCCCCAGCAATCCCCGCCGCTGAGGGATGACCCCCCCGACCCCCAGCGGGACACCCCTACTGGAGAGACCTCTACTACCGCTGGAACCCCCGCCCCACAGGGGGCTGACGATGACACCGTCTACCTGAAATACCCCCTTGCCGCTGATGCGCTCATCTGCCCTATCTGCTCGCCGCCCCGACGTTTCCGCCTCCTCGGTGGAGTCACCAGGCACCTAAAGAGGTGCCACGGCAAGTCCACCGCCTTCAACTGCGCCCTCTGCGACCTGCCCTTCGATTCACAGAAAAGATGCAAGGCACACCAGGCCAGCTGCGGGAGAGCCCGTACAGCAGCAACTCTGGTTCCGGCCTCCCGCCCTCCTGTGCCCCGGCCCGCTGCTCCTGCGCCACGAGGCAACGGGGCGCCCCCGCCAGCCACTACCTCAAAACCCACTCCAGCCCCCGAACCATTGGACCAGGGCCCCACCATTAAGACGGCACCCCCCGTAGCGGGCAACGTCGGCCGAGCCCCTGCCAGCTGGACACCTTTCACATCCACCCAGGTAGCCCGGAAGCTCTCTGAGCTGAGGCTTCTCAGTGCCCTCCCGACGTCCAACCAGCGCAACCCCATCCCAAGAAGGGTCAGCGCCCCGCCACGCATGGCCGCCCGAAACCCTGCCTCCCGCGGAACCGACGTCGGCCCTCAGACCACCCTACGGACACCAACCACAGGAAGAGCCAACGCGACTCCTCAACCTGCACCGCGAACCCCACCCGCCGAAGTTATGGGGTCCACCCACCAGCTCGCTCCGCAAACTGCTGCTGCCAGAGGAGCCAACGCCACAACCAGGCCACAGCACCAGACCCCCACCGTCGGGCGGACCGGTACGGCCCCAGAGGCCGCCAGGCCGATCCCTGCCACCAGACGTTCGCACGCTCCCACGACAACCCCTCAGATGACAGCCGCACACGGAAGACCTGGCATCACCCCTGCACCCACCGACCCGGTCGAGCTCCCACCAACAACCAGCGACGATTCCACCCCACCAGCGACTGCGCCCCGGGACCCAACCGAGAGGTCCCCCGACCCACGAGCGAGACAACCCACCGACCGTGCGACGAACTCACTGCCCACCCCGACTGAGGAGCCCGAGGACCAGCGGCCGAAGACGAGACCAGCCACGCCCTGGCAGGCCACCTGGATCGAGGAGCTCCAAGCGACAGCCTCCTTCTCAGATTTCGACCCCCTCATCGACAGGCTCACCCGCGAGCTGTCCGCAGAGATTGCCTTCAGGAGGACACCGAACCAGGAGACCACCCGGCCTGCCCCCAGACGGCCCGCCCCGCACCGCGACGCCAACAATAGAGGAGCTGGAAGGAGGAACACCGGCCGCCGTTTCGACCCGGCAGTGGCTTCAAGGATCCAGAAGCTGTACAGGACGAACCGCCTCAAGGCCGTAAGAGAGGTCCTCGACGGGCCCCCGTCCTACTGCACGATCCCGCCCGAGCGCCTCTACAACTACTTCCACGGAGTGTTCGGCGGCGTGCCCAGAAACGACGCGCAGCGCCCGGAGTGCCTCCGCCCACTGCCCCGCATCACCGATGCAGACGCTCTGGAGGCTGACTTCACCCCTCAAGAGGTGACGGCCAGGCTCTCCAGAACCAAGAACACTGCACCCGGAAAAGACGGCATCCCCTACAGCCTCCTTAAGAAGCGGGACCCCGGCTGCCTCGTGCTCTCCAACATCTTTAACCTGTGCAAGCGGTTTGGCCGATCTCCCACCTCCTGGAAGAAAGCCATGACCGTCTTGATTCACAAGAAGGGAGAGCGAGACGACCCCAGCAACTGGAGACCCATCTCCCTCTGCTCCACGATGTACAAACTATACGCCAGCTGCCTGGCAGCCAGGATCACGGAGTGGGCGACGACCGGGGGAGCCATCAGCCCCGCCCAGAAGGGCTTCATGCCATCAGAGGGGTGCTACGAGCACAACTTCCTGCTCCAGACCGTCATCCAGACGACCAGGAGAACGCGGAAGCAGTGCGCGATAGCATGGCTCGACCTGGCCAACGCCTTCGGGTCCATCCCCCACCACCACATCTTCGACACACTACAGGAGTTCGGGATGCCGGAGGCCTTCCTCCACTTGATCCGGGAACTATATGAGGGCTGCAGCACCACCATCCGCTCGGTAGAAGGGGAGACCGCCGAGATACCGATCCACAGCGGCGTGAAGCAGGGTTGCCCCCTCAGCCCGATCGTCTTCAACCTCGCCATGGAACCGCTCCTGCGGGCGATCTCCGACGGCACCGACGGCTTCGACCTGCACGGCGAGAGGGTGAGCGTCCTGGCCTACGCGGATGACCTGGTCCTGATCGCGGATGACCCCGAGAGGCTCCAGAGCATGCTCGACACCATCGGGAGAGCCGCGGACTGGACGGGACTCCGCTTCAACGCCAAGAAGTGCGCGTCCCTCCATGCTGACGGGAGCAAGAGGGACCCAGTACTGATGACGGAGTTCCTCATCCAGGGCGAGTCTGTCATTCCCCTGGCGGAGGGGCAGGCTTACCAGCACCTCGGCACGCCGACGGGCTTCCACGTCCGGCAGACCCCCGAGGACACCATCCGGGAGATCCTGCAGGACGCCGCCAAGATCGACACATCCCTGCTGGCGCCGTGGCAGGAGATCAACGCCCTCAACACCTTCCTGATCCCCCGCATCGCCTTCGTCCTGAGAGGATCCGCCGTGGCAAAGGTGCCCCTCAACAAAGCGGACAAAACCATCCGGCAGCTGGTCAAGAACTGGCTGTCCCTGCCCCGGAGAGCCAGCAACGAGCTCATCTACATCAACCACAGACACGGTGGTGCCGGCGTCCCCCGTATGGGAGACCTATGTGACATCGCGGTCGTCACGCACGCCTTCCGCCTCCTGACGTGCCCGGACACCAAGGTGAAGAATGTTGCAACGACCGCCCTGCACGCCGCCACCGAGAAACGAATCGGCAGACCTCCCACCGACCGAGATGTGGCCACCTACCTGAGCGGCTCCCTGGACGGCGACTTCGCCCGGGACAGGGGCGATTTCGCCTCGCTGTGGTCCCGCGCCCGCAACGCCACACGCCGGCTGGGGAAGCGACTGGGCTGCCGCTGGGAATGGAACGAGGAACGTCAGGAGCTGGGAGTCCTGATACCGCGGATCGGAACGGAGGACAACACCATCGTCGCCCCTGGAGCCAGAGGCATGCTGGAGAGATCACTGAAGGCCGCCGTCCACGCACTCTACGTGGACACCCTGAAGAAAAAACCGGACCAGGGTAAGGCCTTCGAAGTAACCAGCAAGTGGGACTCCAGCAACCACTTCCTCCCCACGGGCAGCTTCACCCGGTTCGCCGACTGGCGGTTCATACACCGCGCCCGGCTGAATTGCGTCCCCCTCAACGGTGCCATCCGCCACGGGAATCGGGACAAGCGCTGCAGGAAGTGCGGGTACGTCAACGAAACCCTGCCCCACGTCCTCTGCAGCTGCAAGCCCCACGCCAGAGCCTGGCAACTGCGACACAACGCTGTCCAGGACCGCCTGGTGAAGGCCATCGACCCGCGCCTGGGTGCAGTCACCGTCAACCGCACCGTCCCCGGCACCGACAGCCCGCTGCGCCCAGACATCGTCGTCACGGACGAGGTTGGAAAAAAGATCATCCTGGTCGACGTAACGATTCCGTTCGAGAACAGGACCCCGGCCTTCCGCGAAGCCCGAGCCCGCAAGCTTGAAAAGTACGCCCCCCTGGCTGACGCCCTGCGGTCCAAGGGCTACGAGGTGCACACGGACGCTCTGCTTGTCGGGGCCCTGGGTGCCTGGGACCCGTGCAACGAGCGGGTGCTGAGGACCTGTGGAGTGGGCCGTCGCTACGCACGGCTCATGAGACGCCTAATGGTCTCAGACACTATCCGTTGGTCCCGGGACATCTACACCGAACACATCACCGGTCACCGCCAATACCAGGAGCGAGCCGATTAGACCTCGCCCACCTGCAAGGGAGAAGGGACTCGCTAACCCCCCCCACCCCGCTGGGCCCTATCCCCTGAGCCCCGAACCCACCCAACCTCACCGGCCGCCGCCAATTCCGAGAGCGAGCCGGAGTGACCTCACCCACCTGCAAGGGGGGCGGGACCTTACCCTCTGAGCCCCAACCCCACCGGCCACCTCCAATGCTGAGAATGAGCCAGGGAGACTTCGCCCACCCACAAAGGGGAAGGGACCCTTAAACCCCCTCCTACGGGATCTTACCCCCGGAGCCCCGAACCCGCCCAACCTCACCGGCCACCGCCAACTCCGTGAGTGAGCCGGGGAGACCTCGCCCACCCTCAAAGGGGAAGGGACCCATATCCCCCCCACCCCCCCGAGCCCTGAACCGGGCCAACCCACCGGCCACCGCTGATAACAAGAGTGAGCCGAGGGGACCTCGCCCACCCGCAAGGGGGAAGGGGCCTATTAACCCCCAGTAGCTGGGCCTTTTCCCCTGAACCCCGAACCCACCCAACCTAACTGAATCCCACCACGTGAGGGTCGCCTCATCACCACTACCCAGCCCACCTACTTGTACCCATGACTATTTGTACCCCCTATGTGGATGATTGACCCTCACCGCTTACCAACTTTGCCTTGATCTCGCCCACCGCTTACCCCCCTCATTGGAGACATCACAGTCTATATGCATTATGTGTGCTGCCAACCCTGACATAACATCCTCCCCATACTCTGTATGTTCCCCCAATGACTGACAACTGACTCCTCAAATCTTTTGTACTGTTTATTTTTTAAATATTTTCTTCCCAGGTAAAGCCAGCACATTCAGAACAGGAGTACTTGTGG
>NW_020691298.1:0-3151 GCF_002925995.2 Terrapene triunguis
GGGTATGGCCAGAATGCTGCTGCACTCTAGGAAACCACTGGCCTTAAATCTGCTCCAATTTATGCCAGCAGCCAAAGTGGCCCCAATAGCCCCAGGGTTCTGAACAGCATGATGATAACATACAGCCCCCTTTGATTTGCTCCCTGAGGTCCTATACAGCAATCACACATCCTCTCTGCCACAGACCCCAGTATCAGTGACAGCACATTGCATATTTTGTATCATTCTATTATTTGCCTTTGTTTATTTTGTAACCTCTCCCTGAATTTTGCAGGTTTTTTTCCACCTAGAATAGGGAGGGAAAATATACCAATCTCGGCTAAAAATAGAGCAAGATAGTTCCAGAGAAATCTGGTCTGACCACTGACATTTCCACTTACCTATACAGAAACCTTGGTGCCAGCAGTGAAGGTCTGACTCATCTTCAATATACTGACTTGTAAGAGGCTTTTAACTAGACTCTCTTATCAAACCTCTAGTGTTTATTCACTCCACTGGCTGATGTCATGTCAAAGACTAATGGTGAGGGATTCCTACTGATTACTTTCCTGGCTCTGGAGCTCAAGGTTGCTAAATGATTATTTGGACAGTTGTAATACAGGCATGTCAAAATAATCTTATTCCTTCTTCGTCATTGTTTTAACGATATAAGAGCTAAATTTTTCAATGTGGGCATCTGAAGTTAGGTACCCTGAACATCTACCTTTAGAGGCTCAAATTTGAAAATTTGGACCACACGACCTTCATTCCCTTTGAGCACGACCATTCCTATCACTTTGATTGAAATGCACAACTGTCCTCTGTGTGTATATCACAGCCTGCAAAGCACATGGGGTGGGTAATAATGGCCATTCAGCAAGCTACATGTGAAATTATTTCCCCTAGATCCTTAACTTCTCTTCTGAGGCATTCAGAATGTTGCCTGTTCCTGACTCATTGGGTGACTACCCAGTTACTGCAATGCCCCATAATACCTGCTTAAAGTGATCACAACTTATCAAAATAAAGAGTAGAAGTTATATTATTTTTAATACAAGCAGTCTGGAGCCTGAAGGGTTCAATCTAATTAAACAGAGGATCAAATTAGTCAGTGATTTAATTAAACCAAGTGGAAGGCGGAATAGACCCATGGGATCTCACCTCAATTTTTCTCTTAATCCTCCTTTGTCCCATAAAAAACACCCTCGTTGGAGGGATCTCTTCTTCAGGCTGGAAGGCTGGATGAGGCTGTTTTTTGGAGCTCCTTAGTAGAGGTCCTGGCTCATTCAGTGAGGCTTGCTGGTGCACCTCACCCCAACCTACATGTATCCAGGAGCTGAATTAGCTGTATCAGCAGTCCTCTCTCAAGAACTGAACTCCTCTGAATATGCACCATCTTAATGGTGCTGGAGTGAAATTAATCAGAGCAATAATTTAGGGGAACAACCTCACTAAAAAATGTTGCCTAAAATTTCTGAAAGATCAAAAGAAGATGGTGAAGGAAAGAATAGAAGTATACATGGATCTTTTCTTGACACCTATGGAAAGCAACCTTCCTATTCATTACTCTCCCTGCTACACATCTGCCTTCTCATTGTGCAAGTCACACCCATTTGCGCACCTATTGAATATCAAATGTGCACAAGTTGCACGATAATTCAGATTACCAATGAATTTGGGCCCACATGTCTACCTGTAAAATAAAGAAGAGAAACCATGCTATTCACAATGTCAGTCAAAAGCCCTGGGAAAAGATTTTCCAATACCTAATTTACATGTAAACCAAAAGGAAGTATTTAGCAATCAAAAGCTTCTCATCTGCTCATTCACTTTACTAAAGTTTAGAGTGATGAATGCCATATCATCTAGCTGGCCTGAATTCCACTGTGAGGTTTATAGTTTGGAATGAACAAGGTCTTATCTTCAGGACCAGTCACTAAAAGCCTTCCTTCTGAAACCTCCACTTATTACTGGGGTTTACACTGTAGCCGGGAGTGCTGCTTCCTTTCCAGCAATAAAGCTATATAAACCATAGGCGTGCGCAGCACATTTCATTAGGGTGTGCACCCAGGGCCAGCGCTTCCATTTAGGCGACCTAGGCGGTCGCCTAGGGCACCAGGATTTGGGGGGGGCGGCATTTTGCCGCCCTCGGCAGCAATTTGGCGGCGGTGGGTCCTTCCGCACTCCGGGTCTTCGGCGGCAATTCTGCGGCCGGTCCTTCACTCGTTCCAGGACCCGCCGCCGAAGTACCCAGAAGACCGGGAGCGCGGAAGGACCCCCGCCTAGGGCGCCAAAAACCCTGGCGCCGCTCCTGTGTGCACCCAGGGAATTTTTTTTTTAAAAGGCGAACATCATAAGGGTTGGGGGGTGGGAGGGGGTGCGGTGGGCGGTGTGCAGGAAGGGGCTCAGGGCAAGGGATTGGAGCAAAGGAGGAGTGCGGGGTGTATGAGAAGGCTCAGGGAAGGGGGTTGGGGTGCAGGAGGTGTGCGGAGTGCAGGAGGGGGCTCAGGGCAGGGGGGTGGGGGGCGGGGGGGGGGCAGGGGGGGGCTCGGGGCAGGACGGGGCTCAGGGCAGGGGGTTGGGGGGCCGGGGGCAAGGAGTTGGAGTGCAGGAGGGTAGGCTGTTTGCAGGCGGCCCTGGGCTGGAGATCTGGGCTCCCCCATCCCGCCAGGCAGGCTCGGGGGCTGGGCGGAGCCGGGGCGGATTGCAGCGGGGCCACGGCGGATCGCAGCAGGGCCAGGCTGCTCCTGGAGCTGGACTCAAGGCCAAGGGAGCCGCGCTGGAGCCCCTGAACAGCGCCGGGGAGCTGAGCTCCCAGCCGGGCTCCGGTGGGGCCAGGCTTGCCCCCTGCTCCGGGCCCGCTGGCTCCCAGGCCCTGCTTAAGGTGGGCTGGGCTGGGCTCGGGGGCGGCCTGACCCCCCGCCCCCCAGCCAGCGCTCGGGCCCGCAGCCAGCGCTGGGAGCGCAGGCAGGTTTGGGGCCCTGGGCGCTGGAGGGGGGCAGTTGCCTTTGGGGCTGGGGGGCTGCGGCAGCGCCCCCGCGAGCCCTACGGGCCATCTTAAGCAGCTGTGTTGGTGCTGCCGGGTGGGAGGCTGCCAGCGAGCACGTGGGACTGTTAAAGCAGCTGGGCCCGGCCCTGGGGAAGGGGAGCCCGGTTCAACAGGGTGCAGGCG
>NW_020691299.1:0-2388 GCF_002925995.2 Terrapene triunguis
ATAAGGCTCCCTTCCAACCCTCTCCTGCTGCCCTCTGGCCATGCTGTATCACACAAAGCTAGTTGGAGAAAAAGGATTAGAACATAGATTCCAAGCATTTTCAATAGTTTTAGGCCAAGTCCTGAACCTCTATACACCAGGCTCTGCTTCCTTTTTACAATAGGAAGGTTCCCAGTTGCATGGGATGCAGAGTTTGGCACACACAGATAATGTCCTGGATGAATGATGTGATCATATGGTGACTACTGGCTTGATCCTGTATTCCGGGTGCAACCAAAACTCCCACGGCAGTCAATGGGAAAGTAAGGAATGCATCATCCGGCCTTACATACCTAGGTTTCAGCAGTCTCAATCATGGGTCAAATGTTGGGTCTTGATTGTTGTCCAGCACACCGTTTATTTTTTTGGGTAATCTCATCCCAGAACTTTTGCACAATCCCACATAATGTGCATAACATCCCTAGGCCCCTGTGTGACACTTCCAGCCCATTTTCCATACCCAAGTGGTGTGATTGATTCAGTTGCTTGTGGGTATATATCAACACCAAGTTTCACATCCATTTGCAGAATGTCGTTTCACAATACCTTGTACTTAACATTTATGATTAGTCACTGACAAAAACTAAACGTAGTTAATGCAGAGTTAACGTCACCCAGTGCTGTCTCGTGCCCTTCCAGAACATGGAGCTTAGCTGAACTCAAATCTCTGAAAGCCAGATATGATGAATTAAGGTAACAGAAGCTTGAACCTCTGAAAGCCAGAAAATTCAGAGTCAAGGTACATGCTATGTTGCGACTCCGATGTCAGATATGCATCTACGGATTCTTCTTCCCCATCCCAATGTAGCTCATGTACATTTACTCTCCTTGGAACATCACTTTGGTTTGGGCAATTCCCTGCAACAGATTTTGCATGAGCCGCACTAATGTCTAATGCCCTGTGTGGTGCCTATGGGTGGTACATGTCAGAAACGACTGTGGTGTTTGGCTGTGTTTTGTAATTACCGCCTAATTCTTATGTTGTACACAGTAGTCCCAGGGTATGACAAGGTGAGTGAGGTAGTCTTTTGGAGCGGTGTTAATGGGCCACTTCACCTTGAATGGTCCATTGAAATGTGTTAACTACTTATGCAAAACAATCTGTTCCACCTTGTATTTAGCTGTGGCACTCGGCGTACTTTTCCCAGAGCTCTGTGTAAGCTCAAGAGCTTGTCTCTCTCACCAACAGAAGTTGGTCCAATAAAAGAAGTTACCTCACCCAGTGTGTCCCTCTCATTCATGTGTGTCATATAGCGCCTTCCGAAGTAGCTGTGCTACTCAAGGCAAATTTCCTGAAAGTGCAAAGCCCCTAGACTCACAGACAGCAAGTAGCAACATGCTCAGCCATCCTTCTCACATATCTTCCGAGATCAGGACTGGAAGACGGTTGATAAACATGGCTGGGTTCAGTGACTACAGCATGGTGCCCTGAGCGGCTCTGCGAGTCTGACACTAGGTCTGCTCCTACTGCCCGCCTCAGCCATACTTCTACACAGGCTCTCCCAGCCGCACCCAGCTCATGGACGCTGCAGGCTCTTTGGCGCATCAGTTCTAAACTCCATCCTCACGAGCTTTTGAAATATTGCTTCCCCAAAGGGGCAGTGGGGTGCCAGACTGTGACGCAGTAGGGAGTGGGGCGGATTGACCTAGGAATGTCGTCTAGTTTTACTGGGACTGTCTGCATTGGGGATGGGATAGCAGGGGATGACTTTATTTGAGAGACGATACCTGAGCTTGTAAACTGAGCCAGGAGGGGGTGAGGCCAGGTGACACCTTTGCCTGGGAAACTGGACAAAGGCGAGAGAAGGAGCCGGGGGGAGGGGAGTGAGTCGGCTGGGGGGGTTTCTTTCAGTTTGGGGCTGGCTGGGAAGACACAGGGAACCCCAAGTCTGGGGTCTTAAGCTCCTTGCCCCCCAGAGGGACCTGGCTGAGGGGTTCTGGTTGTATCTACAAGCCCTGCTTGGAACTGTGTTCCTGTCATCTAATAAACCTTCTGTGTTACTGGCTGGCTGAAAGTCACGGTGAATCGCAGGAAGTGGGGGTGCAGGGCCCTGACTCCCCCACACTCTGTGACACAGATGTTAGCTGAGATCAGGTTGAGGAGATGAGGGTACCACTACCCTGCAAGTGAAGATGGGATTGGCGCAGGGGAAGGCTTTGATTTAGCTAGCATGGGTATCAGTAGTAGTGAAGATGTGGAGGGACCACAGGCTTCAATATGAGCTAGCAACCTGAATATGTACCTCAAATCCACATCAACTCCAACCCTGTGCTGTCACTTTGTCACTACTATGGTTACCTATACTAGCTAGATTAAAGTTAGCATGGGTATGCCTATCCACATTACAA
>NW_020691300.1:0-2917 GCF_002925995.2 Terrapene triunguis
AATTGCAACAAACCCTAAGTGCAAGAATTGGCCAGCTGAAGAGAAGGAACATCCTAACCACCACCACTCCCCTTACCTTGGAAAAAAGTCCCAGGCCTGGGAGTCCCAAATAGAGATACCTTTTTGGAAGCCAAAGCCAAACAATTATACTTTGTGTATTAAGAGGGGGATCAAATAGCTATTTTACAGACATCTGTAACAGATAGTGGTAGCAGCCTTGCCTCAATTTTAAACAAGCTTTGTTAAAACCTATTTTCAAACTAGGTCAAGAACTACAAAGATGGTTACGTGCCTCTTGGCGGATACATAAAAAAAAAAAAAAAAAAAAAAAAAAAAAAAAAAAAAAAAGAAAAAAAAGAAAAGAAAGTCATCTTCCTCTTCAAATAAGCCTTTCGACCATAATAAGAATGACATTGACACACCCATCTACCCAAATAAAATCTTGAAACAAGCAAACAACACAACACCACAACAACACCCCAAACAGACTTTTTACTCCAAAAGAGGCGATCCAGAGGCTCCATGAAATCCACCACAGACTTCGTTGCTGATATTAATTGTAAGTGGAAGGTACTCAGATGCCAAAATGATGGGCTAGCATATGTAACTTTAAGACAGAGGTAACAATGTGAAACACTGACATCTACGCAGACATAGCACTTTGTTGGACAATGCTGTTAAATGGGTATTTAAAAAACAAAAACCCACATATACATGAACAAGGAACTGAGTGCTTTAGTCCATTCCAAGTAGCACCCCAAAAAGATCTTTTAACATCAAATGCACAGCGATGGGCATACATTAGTTGGAAGAACACAGTCAGACAAATAAACACATTAAAGATGGAGAATGCTATTGTAGATTTCCCTCCAAGGTGCCAAATCCATAGCACTGCATTACTGTAAATCCGATATTCAATGGCAATGGTTCAATAACTAGAGCCTGAAACTCACTATGCAAGTCAGTCAGTGGTCAGGAAGACATACTGTTCCAGAGAGTTTCAAGGGGCAGGGGGGAAGAAGAGGCATTTTTAGCCACTTTGTTAGGACCTCATTAATCTCTTATAGGACAGGGATTCATTTTATTTTAAGCCGCAGAGACACTGATCTACTCTCAGTAAGTTCATGATCGGCCAAAATGTCTGGAGAGAGCTGTCCTTTAAAGTTAGGCTCAAAAATTAAAGTACTCCATCACTCAGTTTTTGCACAGGGTGAACAGAGGACTCCACATTGGTCTGCAAGCTTTTTCCATTGGCAATTGTCCCCCCCTCTGGCATCCACCAGAAGGACATTACTCACCTGCTCTGAAATACAATTTCCTCCATCTATACACACTCTTTTACAAGCCAAGCTATCAACGAAGACTCTGGGGCTGGGTGCCCCAGTTTTGAGGGATCCAAGGCCTGAATCACAGCTTGACGGACACTTTGCATTGCTATCTGAAACAGTTCACAACCACACTTGTCTGCACCAGTATAGGGATATTAGGATCAAATTTTGTTTCAACTGAGTTTTGCCAGTACCTTTGCTGCCAGAGCAATTGGTGCAAAGGCATATAGCAGCCTCCTTCTCCAGTGATTGAAGAACATGTTCCCTTGCTAATGCAGTTCTTTATCTGAGCCATGAGAATACAGACATTAGCTTCTTGTTTAGTCCAATAGCAAAGAGATTCCCTTCCAACACCTCCCTAGAGGAAGGTCTGATCTTTCACTCCCAAATCCTTATGAGTGGTCTCTGGATTAAACCAAGGAGACTCATTACATCATTAAGTATTCTCCTTTCCTGCCAAGTACATGGCAACCAAAAAGCTCACATGGGACAGAGTGCACTCCTGAGGGAGGGGCGGGAAGTGGAGAGAAGAATGCTAGGTGTCTAGGCTGTAATCTCCAGCCGGTTTACATAACTCCTGTTCTTGGACAGGCCAAGTTCCAAGTATGTGGGCTCCTGATTCCAGGCGGTCACAACTCTAGCCACTGCAATTTGGACATCAGTGTTTGGAAGTCCATTTTTAATTGTATCCTCTCCCTACACCTTTGACTAAGCTAAACAATCCCAGATGTTCTCAATTATCCAGATACGAGGATCCCGGTGATACTTTCTTCCACAGAGGCGGTCTGATATAGAGACATGGCATAGGACTGACAAACACTCATTGTATAGTCCAAGCTGTCCCCTTCTGACTCTTTTCCTTTCTGTTAGACTGGTGATGTCTATGACTCTAGCTGGAAGAGTTGTGTATTCAGAGTTCCAACCTGTCCAACAAAGGCAATTCTTTAGTTTATCACGAACCCTATAGACTAGCCTCATAGTGGCAACATGGCATGATCTTAGAGTCTTCAGTCATGTACTTGATCAATCATTTAAGTAGAAAAACACTTGTGTAAAGTAGCTCATAAATAAATTTAACAGTATTCTGATTATATGGGCCAGAGAATCAAGAGGTTAGTGTCTATTTAAAACTTTTCTAGACTGACTTACACAAAGTTAATCCTTCCCATTACTTTTCTACAGCAATTCTGACAGCTGTGTGTGCAATCTATTGTACTCCCACTTTAACAGTCAATTTTACATTTGTCGTTCAAAATAAGATTGTGGCCAAATTGAAATCATCCGAAACTCAAGTTTATACATTTAACTACATTTCTAGGTTGGGTGAAAATACCTCACGTAATCCTGTATGACTTTAGGTATGTCTCCACATCTAATTCTGTAAGTACTTTCCTCCTCTTCAGATTAAGAGTTTTTGCCTGTCAAAACACATGCTTGTCTTAAAGTTTGAATATCTAGTTCCATGAACAAACTATACATTACATTCTGCTAATGCCAGCATTGCGGTAAAGCAAGTAGTGCTTACAAATTAACTACAAATCCCATGGTTGACCAGGTGGTGTCAGAGATTTGCTTTTCTCCTTACCCAA
>NW_020691301.1:0-4222 GCF_002925995.2 Terrapene triunguis
GACCTGGCCATGGGGACGGACGTGGACGGGAAGGTGATCAGGGACCCGATGAAGATCATCTGGCCCGTCCTGCTGGACCCCAGCGTGCAGGCCTGTGACAAGACGCGCATCATCCTGCTCTACATCCTGAAGAACGGTAACGCCACAGGCCTGCAGGGGGCAGCACTGGGGGGCCTGCTGTTGCAGGGGGCACTCCTGGAGGCGGGGCCCAGGCCTGTGGGGCTGGGGGGGAATAGCACTGCTCAGACTGGCACGCCCCCCAGTCACGCAGGGCGTCTCCCAGCCAGCCGCTTCCCGGGGCCTGTGTCCAGCCTGGCTCTACGGCCCTGGACCCCTGCCCCCAGCGCCCGAGAGAACCTCTGGAGGGAGGGAAGAGCATCAAGAACCTAAATTCAGTCATTAACTGCGTGGGGTCTAGTGGGTTAGAGGGGGGCTGGGAGCCAGGACTCCTGGGTTCTACCCCCAGCTCTGAGAGGGGTAGGAAGAGCAGGATCTCAGGGTTTGATCAGGGAACTAGGACTCCTGGGCCATGGACTGAATGTGCCAAGGCTGTGGGTGCGTCCCAGGGGTGCTAGCGCTGACCTGTCTCTCCCCATGCAGGTGTGAGCCTGGAGAACCGCGACAAGCTGATCCAGCGTGCCAACATCCAGCAGCTGAGCAGCAGCATCGAGAAAAGACGGTTACTCACCGTTGTAACTGTTGTTCTTCGAGATGTGTTGCTCATATCCATTCCAGTTAGGTGTGTGCGCGCCGCGTGCACGATCGTCGGAAGATTTTTACCCTAGCAACACCCGGTGGGTCGGCTGTGGAGCCCCCTGGAGTGGCGCCATTATGGCGCTGGATATATACCCCAGCCGACCCAGCGCCCCCTCAGTTCCTTCTTGCCGGCTACTCCGACAGTGGGGAAGGGGGGCGGGTTTGGAATGGATATGAGCAACACATCTCGAAGAACAACAGTTACAACGGTGAGTAACCGTCTTTTCTTCTTCGAGTGCTTGCTCATATCCATTCCAGTTAGGTGACTCCCAAGCCCCACCTAGGTGGCGGGGTCGGAGTGAGACATTGCTGTGTGCAGAACCGCTGACCCGAAAGCAACATCGTCTCTGGATTGTTGCACCAGCGCATAGTGAGTAGCGAATGTGTGGACCGATGACCACACTGCAGCTCTACAAATGTCCTGGATCGGTACTTGAGCCAGGAAGGCAGTCGAGGAGGCCTGGGCCCTCGTGGAATGAGCAGTGAGGCGTGGCGTCGGTACACCGGCCAGGTCGTAGCAAGCACGAATGCAGGACGTAATCCAAGAGGACAGGCACTGTGAAGAGACCGGTGAGCCTTTCATCCGGTCGGCCACCGCAACGAAGAGTTACGTCGTCTTCCTAAATGGCTTTGTACGGTCAATATAGAAAGCCAGGGCCCTGCGAACGTCCAAAGAATGTAAACGCTGGTCTTGACGAGTAGCGTGCGGTTTCGGATGGAAGACCGGGAGAAATATATCCTGGTTTACGTGGAAAGGTGACACCACCTTCGGAAGAAAGGCAGGGTGGGGGCGAAGCTGCACCTTGTCCTTGTGGAACACCGTGTAAGGGGGCTCGGATGTCAGCGCCCTAAGTTCCGAGACGCGCCGTGCTGAGGTGATGGCTACGAGGAAGGCTGTCTTCCAAGACAAGTACAGGAGTGAGCAGGTCGCCAATGGTTCAAACGGAGGCCCTGTGAGCCTGGAGAGGACGAGGTTGAGGTTCCACGTCGGAACCGGCTGTCGTTGCTGTGGGTACAGCAGGTCTAAGCCCTTGAGGAATCTAACGACCATCGGGTTAGAGAAGACCGAGGACGTGAGTTCTCCTGGGTGGAAAGCGGAAATAGCGGCGAGGTGAATCCTAATTGAGGATGTCGCCAAGCCTTGCTGTCTTAGGGACAGGAGATATTCCAGTATCAAGGGGATAGGAGCCTGCGAGGGAGACGTAGCTCGTTGCTCACACCAACAGGAGAACCTCTTCCACTTGGCTAAATAAGTGGTCCGCGTAGAGGGCTTTCTACTTCCCAGCAGGACCTGTTGGACGGCCTGCGAGCATTGCCGCTCTGAGCGACTCAACCATGAAGCATCCACGCCGTGAGGTGGAGCGACTGCAGGTCGGGGTGACACAACCGACCGTGGTCCTGAGAGATGAGATCCGGACTCAAGGGGAGCGTGATCGGCCTCTGTACTGACAGCTCTAGCAGTGTGGTGTACCAGTGCTGTCTCGGCCAAGCGGGAGAGACTAGAATTACCCGTGCCTGGTCCCTGCGGATCTTGAGCAGCACCCTGTGGACCAGCGGGAATGGGGGAAAGGCGTAGAACAGATGGTCTTTCCATGCCATGAGGAAGGCGTCTGACCGAGAGCCCGGGGCTCGCCCGTGTAGGGAGCAGAATGCCTGGCACTTCCTGTTGGCCCGAGATGCGAACAGGTCGATCTGGGGAAACCCCCACCTCTGGAAGACGGAATAGATGATGTCCGGGCGAATCGACCACTCGTGCGTCTGGAAGGACCTGCTGAGACGGTCCGCCAGCGTATTCTGGACTCCAGGCAGGAATGACGCCGTGAGATGTATCGAGTGGGCGATGCAGAAGTCCCACAGGCGAATGGCCTCTTGGCATAGGGGAGATGAGGGGGCTCCGCCTTGCTTGTTGATGTAAAACATGGCCGTGGTGTTGTCGGTGAGAATCAGCACGCAACGGCCCTGTAGGAAGTTGAGGAAAGCCTGACAAGCCAGGCGCACCGCCATCAGCTCTCGGACGTTGATGTGCAGGGCTAGTTGGGACGCGGACCACAGGCCTTGGGTATGGTGCTCCCCCAGGTGAGCGCCCCAGCCTAGAGATGAAGCGTCCGTAACTAGGTGGAGGGAGGGCTGTGGGGCGTGAAAGGGCACTCCTGCACAGACCGCCGTGCGATCCGTCCACCAGGCGAGAGAGGCCAAAACCGAGGCCGGAACCGTGACCACCATGTTCAGGTCGTCTCGATGAGGACGGTAAACCGATGACACCCAAGTCTGCAGTGGGCGAAGTCGCAGCCTGGCGTGCCTGGTTACGTAGGTACACGAGGCCATGTGGCCCAAAAGGGCAAGGCATGTTCTTATGGTGGTAATTGGGAAGGCCCTGAGTCCTTGAATGACGCTTGAGATGGTATGAAAGCGGCTGTCTGGCAGGATGGCTCGGGCACGTCTGGAATCCAGGATTGCTCCAATGAACTCTATCCTCTGAGTTGGTACTAGAGTGGACTTCTCTCTGTTGAGTAGAATGCCCAGCTCGTGGAAAGTGTGTGTCACTATGTGGACATGAGCCTGCACTTGGTCTCTGGTGCGGCCGCGTACCAGCCAGTCGTCCAAGTACGGGAACAGCTGTATCGCTTGTCGACGAAGGAAGGCCGCGACGACTGCCAGACACTTTGTGAACACCCTGGGAGCCGAGGACAAGCCGAAGGGAAGGACTGCGAATTGGTAGTGCACCCTGTTTACTACAAATCGCAGGAGGCGTCTGTGAGGCGGATAAATCGCTATATGGAAATAAGCGTCCTTCATGTCGAGGGCGGCGAACCAGTCTCCAGGATCCAGTGAAGGGATGATGGTCCCCAATGACACCATGCGGAACTTCAACTTTACTATGAATTTGTTGAGTCCGCGCAAGTCTAAGATGGGCCTTAGACCCCCTTTTGACTTGGGTATCAGTAAGTAGCCGGAGTAAAACCCCCTGCCCCTTAGCTCCGATGGAACCTCCTCTATGGCCCCCATAGCGAGGAGCCCGAAAACCTCCTGTGTAAGGAGTTGCTCGTGAGAAGGGTCCCTGAAGAGGGACGGGGAGGGGGAGTGGGAGGGGGGGGGCGAGGAAAACTGGAGGGCGTATCCCCTCTCCACCGTGCGAAGGACCCAGCGGTCCGATGTTATGAGAGACCAAGCACGGTGGAAACGGGAGAGGCGATCCCGGAAGGGGGGAACCGAATCCTGGAAACCGGTTGAGGTGCCGTCCTCGACCGCACCTTCAAAAGGTTTGCCTAGGCCCTGAGGGTGGCCTAGGCTGGCCCTGGTTCTGACCGGGTTGAGGGCCGGTCGACCTTTGCCTACCGCCTCGACCCCGCCTCCTAGTAAAGTCCTGTCTTGGACGAGGCGGGGGAGGGTAGAACCGCTGAGGCTGGGGCCTGAAGGGTCTGCGCTGAGGCCCTGGGACATGCATCCCCAGGGAGCGCATCATTGT
>NW_020691301.1:4232-6976 GCF_002925995.2 Terrapene triunguis
CTGCGCTGAGGCCCTGGGACATGCATCCCCAGGGAGCGCATCATTGTCCGGGAGTCTTTGAGATTTTGGAGCCTAGAGTCCGTCTTCTCCGAAAAGAGGCCCTGGCCCTCAAACGGAAGGTCCTGCAGGGTCTGCTGCAGTTCAGGTGGCAAGCCTGACACCTGGAGCCAGGAGATTCGTCGCATTGCTATCCCCGACGCCAGGGTCCTAGCGGCCGAGTCCGCTATATCAAGGGAGGCCTGCAGGGAGGTGCATGCCACCCGCTTGCCCTCCTCTACCAAGGCCCCGAACTCTTCCCTCGATTCCTGGGGAACCAGCTCTTTAAATTTCCCCATCGAGGACCACGTATTAAAGCCGTAGCGGCTCAGGAGCGCCTGCTGATTCGCCGCCCGCAGTTGCAGCCCGCCAGCCGAATAGACCTTGCGTCCGAACAAATCGAAGCGCTTAGCGTCCTTCGATTTGGGCGCAGCAGCCTGCTGGCCATGGCGCTCCCGTGCATTGACTGATGAAACCACCAGTGAGCACGGTTGGGGGTGAGTGTACAAGTACTCATGTTTCTTGGAGGGCACAAAGTACTTCCTCTCAACCCCTCTGGCCGTGGGCGGAATAGAGGCCGGGGTTTGCCAGATGGTGGTGGCGTTCGCCTGAATAGTGCGGATCAGCGGTAATGCCACCCTAGATGGAGCATCCGCTGAAATGATCTGCACAATGGGATCATGGACCTCCGCAATCTCCTCCACCTGGAGGTCCATATTGCGAGCCATGCGGCGCAGCAGGTCCTGGTGGGCCCGAAGGTCTATAGGAGGCGGCCCAATGGCGGATGTGCCCGCTACGGCCTCATCAGGCGAGGACGAGGAGGATGCCCCCGGTGGCAAGGGGTCCAATGGCTGATCCTGCTCCAGGTGTTCCTGGAGTTGGGCATCGCCTGCCCCCTGGTCCAGGGCCTCTGCTGGTGTGGGCACTGGAGCCTCCACGTCCCTTGGAGGAGGGCGGGAGATGGTGGACTCTGGGGCCCTGGGCTCCGAACGGCCCGAGCGGGAGGCAGATAGCGGAGCTCCTTGTGCCTGATGGTAGGCCCAAAGAGTCCAGAAGGACCAATGCGCAGGTCCTTGCATAGGGTCGTCGGTCTCCTGCAGGTGGCCGGCCTCCACTGCATCAGACGAGCGCGACGCCGATCTCGACGGCCACGGCGGTGCCGAGCCCGATGCCGTCGGCACCGGATGGTACGGTGCCGATCGGTGCCGGCCGTAAGGCGATCTGTCCCTGTGCGGTGCCGGAGAGCGGTGCCGGGATCTGGATCGGTGCCGGTAGTCCCTCCGGTGCCGGGATCCCGATCTGGAACGGGACGACGATCGCGAAGAGGCGTGGTACCAGGAGCGGCCCCTCGAGCCCGAGTGGCGCTCATACCGGTGCCGGGAGCTGCGTCTCGAGCCCGATCGGTGCCGGTCGTCGTGACGGTGCCGAGATGTTGAACGGCGCCGTGAAGAGGATCTGGGCCGCGAGTACGACCGGTGCCGAGGTGATATTCGGCGCCGGGACTCAGAGCGGCGTCGGGACCTGCTCCGGGATCTGGAGCGGTGCCGAGAGACTTGAGCTGGCGACGGTGGGCGCATCAGGGCAGGCTTGCCTCTGGACTGTAGCACGCGTGGAGCCACCGGTGCCGGGAGTTGTGACGGCGCCGGCTCCGTGAGGGCGATCAGGTCCCTCGCCGTAGCAAAAGTCTCCGGGTGGAAGGGAGACAAGGTTCCACCACCAACCTTGGTGGTGAAACAGTCCGCACCGGACTCAACGGCCTCGGTGCCGGAGTCGACGGTGTGGCCGCCTGCCTTTGGCGGTCCAACTGCGGACGCGGCTCTACCCCCGGCACCGGGGGAGCCGGTATCTTCACGGCAGCAACGTCCCGCGCCTTGCTGGCCTTCTTATGGCCCGGAGAAAGGGATCGGCGCCGAGGCTCTTTAGGCGGGCGCGGTGCCGACGTCGGTCGGTGCCGAGCTGTCTTTTCCGCCGCACCGGTCGGGCCCGCCGGGGCGCTGCGCACCGAAGCGCTCGGTGCCGGGACAGGGCGCGCCGAGGGAGGATCCGGACTCAGAGCCGCCTCCATCAGGAGCTGTCGGAGTCTAAAGTCCCGCTCCTTTCTTGTCCTCGGCTTGAAGGCCGTGCAGATAGGACACTTATCTGCGGGATGAGCCTCCCCAAGGCACTTCAAGCAGGAACTATGCGGGTCGCTGGTTGGCATATGCTTCCCGCAAGACGCACACGGCTTAAAGCCAGGAGCCTTGGGCATGGGCCCGGCTGTGCGCCGGGGGGGAAAAGGGAAAAACACCCCCTAAACCCCCGATAACAATATTACAACTATATATACACTACACAACTAACTAACTAAGAACTTGAATAACTATATATACAACTAACTATAATAACAATAATGAGAAGCTAGGGATAGTGAATAGCAGCTATGCCGCGGTTCACTGTTCCAACGACCGTCAGGGGCGGTAAGAAGGAACTGAGGGGGCGCTGGGTCGGCTGGGGTATATATCCAGCGCCATAACGGCGCCACTCCAGGGGGCTCCACAGCCGACCCACCGGGTGTTGCTAGGGTAAAAATCTTCCGACGATCGTGCACGCGGCGCGCACACACCTAACTGGAATGGATATGAGCAAGCACTCGAAGAAGAACATGGAATTCCTGCACATCTTTCTCACGCCTGGGGTAAGGGACTGGGGCCAGGGGCCAGCAGCTGTAC
>NW_020691302.1:0-3311 GCF_002925995.2 Terrapene triunguis
CCCAGCGCCAGTGCAGGCCGCAGAGCAAAGCCACCCGCTGCCCCCAGCTCCCACCCACGCCAGCTCCCGGGGGCACAGCCTGGCTCTGCAGCCCACAGCCCCCTGCCCAGCCCCGGGGACCCACCGCACCCGGCCAAGGCCCTGGGGAGTACCCGCCCGCAGGATCAAAATGGGCGGGGGGGGGCTCAAAAGGGGTATTTGCCCCCTGGCAGGGCGGGACTGTTTGAGCCAGGGGCCACCCCCATGTGCTTTGGGCCAGAAAGGCCCTGGGCCCCCTCTCCATCCTAGGGCCACCCCCCTAAGCCAGCCAGTCCCTGCCCCCCCAGAGGGGAAAGGGCCAGATGGGAGCTGGTGCATGCCCCCCGCCATGGGGAAAGGCCCTGACCCCCCTCCCCAACACAGAAAACACAGCCTGGCGGAGGTGGGGGGGACCCTGTTTATTGCAGCGTGTGTGTGTACAGCTGTGTGACCCCCCCAGCAGCCCCGATCCCCCCATCCCTGCACCCCCCGCCCACTCGCTGGCAACTAATGCCTGCTGCAGAAGCGGGGGGGTGGGGCTGGGGGAGCTGCTCCTGTGCCCCACCACAGCGGCCATTTTGATAGCGAGTGAGGGGCGGGGCCTAGAAACCTCGGTCACAGCGGGGGGGGGATTTGTGTGTGTCCATCAGCCCCCCCCCGTGTTAATACTGTTGCTTTTTACAGTGCAGGTGGGAGGGGGGAGGTGTCTGTTCTGTCAGCAGCCCACAGGTAAACCGAGGCACAGGGAAGGGAATGGCTCTCCCTGGGCACGCGGAGCTGGGGATGGAACCCAGGAGTGCTGCCCTTCCTCCGCTCTAACCCCAGAGTGTGTGTGTGGGGGGTGGTGGCGGAGAACCCAGGAGTCCTGGCTCCCAGCCCCTCGCCCCCAGCCTCCTAGTCCGTGCCCTACCACAAGTCAGAGTAAATGTCACATCTCCCAATCCATATAGCCCCCCAATAAATAAGTCCCCTCCCCCCAGGGTCCTTGCAGTGGCGTTGTGGGGGGCAGGGTCACAGTTCGTCGTGTTTGCGGGTCAGATCCTCCCCGTAGTTGGTGGCTTGGCTGCCCACGAACATGTTCCAGTTGTCGAGGATCTCCTGCTTCGTCAGCCGCTCGTCCTGCGGGGGCAGAGCCGGTTACAGTGGGGGGGTGTCCTGGCTCCCCCCCTCCGCCTCTGGTCAGCCCCGCCCCCCCTCCAGCTCGGGTCAGCCCCGCCCTCTCCCGCCACTCACCTTGTCCTTGTCGGACTCGAAGAGCAGGTGCTTGGCCTCCACCTCGGGGTGGTCGTAGTCCTGGGGCAGGATCCAGTGGCCGATCTCGGCCCGGTCCAGCCGCCCGTCCCGGTCCAGGTCCCGGAAATCCAGGAACTGCTGCCGCTCGCTCTGCACCCAGTCGGGCTCCGGCTCACCGCTCTCGGGGGTGTACATGTCGCCTGGGGGGGGGGGGTGTGGAGAGACTCAGGGCCTGGAACCCCCCAGGCCAGGCTCCCGCTGTCTCCAACCCTCCCCCCCAGGGCTCCCCCCAGCCCCCCCACTCACCGATGTACTCGTCCACTTGCACGTAGCCGTCCCCGTTCTTGTCAATGTCTTCAATCGTTTCCTGGGGGAGGCAGGAATTAGGTGCTGAGCATCATGGGAACAGCAGTGGGAACACTGACCCCCCCCTTCCCCCAGCCTCAGCTTCCCCCGGGCTGAGGGGTTCCTGGCTGGAGACAGGAATTGGGGGATAGGGGTGCAGTGAATGCATCCAGGGGAACCCAGGAGTGCTGGCTACCAGCCCCCTCCTGCTCTAACCACTAGTCCCCACTCCCCTCCCAGAGCCGGGGAGGGAACCCAGGCGTCCGGGCCCCTCACCGTGACGACGATGTCCTTCATGTAGTCGAACTCCTCGGGGTGCAGGAAGGCGGTGAACTCCTCCCGCGTGGCGACCATGTCTCCGTCCCGGTCGGCCGCCCTGAAGCGCCGCTCGTCCCGCGCCAGCATCTTGCGGTAGGACTGTTTGTCCTCCAGGTCACCAAACTCCTCCCCTGGGGGCGTGGAACTGTGAGCCCCCAGCCTGGGGATGGAACCCAGGAGTCCTGGCTCCCAGCCCAGCCCCCGCCCCAGTTCTGTTGCCTTCAGAACTCCCCCATCAAGCAGGTTATTCCCTCGCTAGCCACACGGTGGCGACAGAGACACCACCCAGCTGCTCTGGGGAGTTGGGGGGGGGGGGTCCCTCTCTCAGGGCTGCCCTATCCTGCCCCATAGCAGGCCCTGGCCCCCTCCACCCTGCCTCTCCCATCCCAGCTGGGGCCTGACTCACCCCCAGCATAACAGCCTGCTCACTCCCCCGACCTCCCCCCCACTGCCACCCTAACCCCTCAGTAGCTCCCCCTCCCTATGGCCGGGCATCTCACCTTCCGGCCAGCAGCCCCCACTCCCCTCCCAGAGCCAGGGAGAGAACCCAGGAGTCCTGGCTCCCAGCCCCCCCTGCTCTAACCACCAGCTCCCACTCCCCTCCCAGGGCCAGGGAGAGAACCCAGGAGTCCTGGCTCCCAGTCCCCCCTGCTCTAACCATTAGCCCCCACTCCCCTCCCAGGGCCAGGGAGAGAACCCGGGGAGCCGTGGGGGGCAGGGTCTCGCATGGCCGGAGCAGGACCCTGGGGGGGGGCTGGCGCTGGTGCAGGCCCCCGGCCCCCCTCACCCTCATAGTAGCCGTAGGTGGCGTTCTTGAACTCGGGCCAGGCGATGCGCCCGTCGCCGTCCCGGTCGTAGTCCGGCCAGTTCTTCTGCACGTTCTCGAAGATGTACCGGTTCTGGGTGTGCTTGATCCAGTCCTTCAGCTCGGCCTGGGTCACGAAGCCGTCCTTGTCCCGGTCGATCCGATCCACGATCTTCCTGCCGGGGGGGGGGGGGCATGTCAGGGGGCACTGGACGCCTGGGTCCCACCCCCAGCCCCTCTACAGAGAATGGACGGAGGGGTCCCACAAACAGGGAGAGAATCCAGGATTCCTGGGTTCTCTCCCAGCTCTGGGAGGGGGGGGGGTGCAGGGGTTAGGGCAGGGGGGGCGGGGGCCAGGACTCCTGGGTTCTCTCCCAGCTCTGGGAGGGCAGTGGGGTCTAGTGGTTAGAGCTGGGGGGGCGGGGCTGGGACCCGGACTCCGGGGTTCTCTGGCTCACCCCAGGCGCTCCCGGCTCTCCTCGGGCGTGAGCTGGTCGAAGGTCTTGGCTTGCTCCTTGCCCAGGAAGGCCTCGTGGTCGTACTGGAAGCCCTGGCGGTCGTCGTGCGGGTGGTCGCTCAGCTCCTGCCCGTG
>NW_020691303.1:0-1821 GCF_002925995.2 Terrapene triunguis
GTCTCCACCCCAGCAGGCCCCGCTCACTGGTTCTGCGGCTCGGTCCCAGCTCCCCTCGCTCCTTCCTTCCCCAGGTACCAGCAGCCCCTGAGGCCGGGGGGCCCGGGGAGGCAGGCGGCCGATGGCCCGGGCAGAGGCAGCATCCTGGGGCCAGCCGGGCCGCGGAGCCGGCAGGAGGCGCTGGGGCTGCTGGAGGCAGCGGTTGTGTATCGGGCAGGTACTGGGGGTGGGCGCAGGGGGGCAGGTACTGGGGGTGGGCGCGGGGGGCAGCGTGGGGGGCAGCGGGGAATCAGCCAGACCCTGCTGTGCAGGGAGATGGGGCTGCTGAGGCCTGGGCGGGAGGGCGCTGGCTGCTCGGCGAGTGCGGCTACGGGCTGGGTGCCTGGGTCTGGGGCTGGGTCTTGGCTGGCTTTAGCCCAAGGAGAGGGGGTTTGGGACGCTGGGGAGGGCTGCCCGGCCTTCCCTGACCTAGCCTGTTCCTTTGTTTCAGGGCCACTGGTGGCCGTCAGCAAGCCCCCGGGCCTGGCTGTGACAGGTGAGTGCTTGGGGTTCACTTCTCCCACATGTGCCGGGCCTGGAGGAAGGGGCTTGTCCCTCCACTCCCGGCCTGAGGGGGAGCTGGGGGGGGTTCCCTGGGCTCCCGCAGCCCCAAGAGCAGGAGGAGTGACACGGGTCGGGGGGTTGGGCCGGGTCTCCATGCTCATGGCTTCTTCCCTGTGCCCCCCTCCCAGGCAGTCCAGGGCAGCTGAGTTTGGTTTCGCTGCTCCCAGATCTGAGCCAGAGGCTGAGTCTCCCTCCTGAGCTCCATGTGGTCAAAGCAGCTGGGAAGTAAGTGAGTGGGGAAGGGCCAGGGATTGGCTCCCCATGGAGAGGAGTGGGTGCTTGGTCATTGGTTGCTGGGGCGGGGCAGGTGAGGGAAGGAAGGGGGCTGGCTGGCTGGGTGGGGGGAATGGGAGGGCATGGGCCTGGTTGATGTGGGTAGGGTAGGGCCCTGAGGAAAGGGGTGGGGAGGGACCCTGGGGGGTGGAGAAGGCCGCTGGGGGGCAGCAAGGGGCGGGAGGGGCCATGGGGGGTGGGGAGGGTGCAGGTGGGGTGGTCAGGGGAGGGAGGGGCTGGTTCTGGTGGGGCAGGGAGGCCAGGGGAGGGAGGGAGGGACCCTGGGGGGGTGGGGAGGGCAGGGGTGGGTGCTGGGGAGCAGGGCGCTGCCTCTCCATAGCTCAGCGCTGTGTTCCCATCTCCGGCACTGTCTGTGCCATGGGACTGAATCTGATGCCCCCCCTCCAGGGACAGCTCTGGCCTCGTGCTTCTCTCCAGCTGCCCTGGCACCACGCAGCAGCTCCATGCGTTCTTCACGCAGCTCCGGAGAGCAGGGCGCCCCCCCGCCACTTACCGGTGAGTGAAACCCCCTCCCCTGCCTACTTACTGGTGAGTGGGCCCCATCCTGCAGAGTGCTCCTGCCCCCTGCTGGCAAGTGGAGTGTCCCCCTCCCACAATGGGGCGCCTGGCCGTGTGCCAGAGACTGCGCTGTCCTGGAGCCCCAGGGCGCTGACTCGTCCCGCTCATCTCCCGGAGCCCAGCCACCTTGTAACCCCCTCTCCCTCCCCCCAGCGCTGTCACTGCCGGGGTCCCAGCTGCCGTGGAGGGGGAGATCCGCACAGGACTGAAGCTGGAGCAGGTTGGGGACCTGCAGCTGGTAAGGAAAGGGTTCAGTCGGCGGTGTGTCCTGGGGGCAAAGGGCTGTGGGGCCCCAGGGAGGGGATGGCTGCAGGGCCTGGCCAGTCCCTCTGGCTCCAGCCTCTCCCTGAGCGCCTGGCTCTGCTC
>NW_020691304.1:0-7102 GCF_002925995.2 Terrapene triunguis
CCCCACCCCTTCCATGAGACCCCGCCCCTTCCCCACCCCTTATCTGAGGCCCCGCCCCTGCTCACTCCATCCCCCCTCCCTCCTTCGCTCGCTGTCCCTCACCCTTGCTCATTTTCACCGGGCTGGGGCAGAGGGTTGGGGTGTGGGAATGGATGAGGGTTCTGGCTGAGGGTGCGGGCTTGGGGTGGGCCAAAAATGAGGGGTTTGTGTGGGAGGGGGCTCCAGGCTGGGGCAGGGAGTGGGGGTGCAGGAGGCAGTTCAGGGTGTGGGCTCCAGGCGGGAGTTTGGGTGCAGGAGGGGGCTCGGGGCTGGGGGAGAGAGAGGGGGTTCAGGATACAGACTCCGGGCGACACTCACCTCAGGCGGCTCCTGGAAGCAGTGACATGTCCCTCTGGCTCCTAGGTGGAGGTGTGGCCAGGTGTCTCTGCACACTGCCTCTGCCCACAGGCGCTGCCCCTGCAGCTCCCATTGGCCATGGTTCCCAAACAATGGGAACTGTGGAGCCGGCACTTGGGGCGGGGGAAGCACGCGGAGCCCCCTGGCTGCCCCGGAGTTGGAGGGACAGGTCGCTGCTTCCAAGAGCCACACAGAGCCAGGGCAGGCAGGGAGCCTGCCTTAGCCCTGCTATGCCACGAACTGGACTTTTAGCAGCCCGGTCAGCGGTGCTGACCGGAGCCGCCAGGGTCCCTTTTCGACTGGGCATTCCAGTCGAAAACCAGACACCTGGCAACCGTAGCTGTCAGGCATACGTATTCGCTGGTGGCTCAGGACACAGCCAGCTAGCCAGTGACAGGGCCCACAGCCCTGGGGACTACTGGTGTCTGTCTGAATCTGAGAGGGGATTTAGGACTCATGAAAGTCAAGGACCAGTGGCTCTGGCTGGAGCCCGGCACGGTACTGGCAGGAGCCATGGATGCTTCTACCTAATCCTCTGGTGGAACCCACCAACTGCAGCTTTGGGACTTTCCTGAACAGACGCTGGGAAGCGAGGTGGTGCTTGTAGTTGTGGTACCTTAGCAGCCCTGCACACCGCTTGTCTGGGCTGAGATGAGGGAGGAGTCGCTCCGTATCTGCAGGGATATGTTCCTTTGCAGTTATCAGTACATCCTGGTGACAAGGAGAGAGATGCTCTGTATGGAGCCCTGCCACCCAAAAACCAGGGGAAATAGGGGGCTGCTCATCTCTGGGACCCTAGTTTAGCTCCAGATCCTAAGCAGGGCTGTGGGTGTCTATCAGAGCAAATCCCTAGGGGCTGGGCTGGGCTCCCCAGGGAACATTCTTCCTTGCTGCATGGGCTCCTTGGGCCCCCTGTAAGCTGGCTCCTAGCGAGAGGCTGCACTGGAACCTGGGAGAGCCAGAGCAGAACCAGCCTCTGATCCGAGATTCTTCGCTGGCAAAGCTCGGCAGTGTGGGAAGAGCCCTTTGATCTCTCTGCTGCGGGGAAGGTTCACCAGGTCAGGGCAGGAGTCAGTAATGGAGTCTGAATCATATATATTCTGCAGCCCTAGCTACTGCCTGGGGAGGCCCTCGGGTGTTCCCTTCTAGCTGGTGAGCTCAAGGCAGCAGAGCTAGCCCCGGCTGCAACCTAGAAAGTGTTTCCCTTCAGACCGGCCTGATGTTTAACCGTTTCCATCCCGCGGGGCACTCTCTGACCTGACCTTTTCTGCCCTGCTAGGATTTCTGTGCTGGAGCTTCTCCTCCTCTGCCAGTGAAGCCCAACGGCCATGCTATGCCAAGCTCTCCAAGCCTATTCACCCTGTCGCCCAACGCCACTCACCTTGTGTGGTCGTACAACGCCAGCAGCGCCCCCCATGTCTGGCCTCCCGTGAGCTCCATGCAGGTGTGGGTGTCTGAGGCCGGGCAAGCCTGCACTGAGACCTGTCAGGAGCACAGGCTGGTCTGCGAGCCGACATTCTTCGAGTTTCTCAACAAGAAGGACGTGTTTCTCCAGTGAGTATGGCTCTCGCACCTTTACCTTGCCCCCCTGCATGATGGGGTGATAATAATCCATTGCCCTGCTATAGCACCCCTATGTAAGGGCCCCTACAATGCTTTCCTTATGCCTCATAGCACTCCTCTATCGTAAGGCAACATTATTATCCCTGTATTACAGATGGGTAAACTGAGGCACAGAGAGGTTAAAGGTCTGATTGGCAGAGCTGCACAGGCCAGGGCCAGCTAACATCAGTGACAGCCGTGGGTGCTAAGCATCTCTGAAAATTAGGACTTAAGGCCAGAACAGTCAGAAAAGATCAGCTTCCTCACTCAGGCTCATCTCCAATTTAAGCATAATGCTGACCCCTTGGATGGGTTGTCGGCAGCACGGATCAAACCTGGGACCTCGGGATCTTTATACATGAGCCTGTACTGTCTGAGCTAAAAGCTGCCCCTTTCTTAGCCGAGACCATAGCAGGCTCATCAAGTGCTAGTTGGCCTGGTCAGCACTAGAAGGGGACAGAGTGCCACACTGGGCAGACATGGCTCACCTGAGTTCTGAGAGTGCTCAGCATGTGGTGGGTGTGGTGGGTGCTGAGCTCCTTGGAGATTCTTGCCCTAGATGTCACAATGGAAGCAGCCAGGCGCTGAGCTCCTTGGAGAATCTGACCCCACATAGCTCACCCCAGGCTGCACACCGAGCCAGTAGCAGAGCCAAAAACAGAACCCAGGTATCCTGTCTCGCAAGCCTTTATTCTAACTGCTAGGCAACACTCCCTCATTGACCTTCTGAAAGGCGAGGTTGTTCTGTTCTCCCAGTGCTACTTTCTGCAGTCTTGCAAACTCAGCTCCCCTGGCTGTACCTCCCTGTGGTCTAATGCAGTGCCCTTTGCACACAACCCGACATGCACAGACTGCTCTATTTGTGTCACTTGCATGAATTGTGCCGAATGGGCTTCTGCTTCAAAACAAATGTTGGAGTTTTCAGACACCTTTCCCTCTCCTCCCCCCCCCCTTTTATACCTTTCTCTATAACACTCCATTTTGAACACACAGGCTGTGAAGTTTTTAATAGAGCATAAATCTGCCTCCCGATTCCATGCTGTGTGGTGGACAATTAAAATGCAAGCATTGCCATTTCTGTCACGCCAGTCAGGCAGGCAATTTGAGTCCTAGTGACATTTTTATATGATAAATTAGAGCAGGAGCGCAGATTCCACTCACTCCGCTCCGTCCCGCCCCCCTTCAGAATGAAATCGCTCATTCAGAGTCAGTAGTTCAGCTCGGAGTTTATTAGGCAGAGCCATTGGGCACGCAGAGATACCCAGGGGCATTCTGCTGCTGACCAGAGGAGACCCCAGCATTCTAGCTCTACCTACAGATTGGAGGAAGCAAGACAATCTCACTTCCCATCCAGTCCATTTCTCCCTCTAGTGCTACTCCAAGAAGCTCTCAGCCTGGGTTTGGCCATTGTCTCTTTGTGTTTCTTGCCCCTGAGTCCCCTCTGGAACCTCCCCTCCTGGTTAAGCTCGTGGTTCCCCAGGGGTGGTGAGCTCACTCCCAGGGTCCTTTCTGAGTCCAGTTACCTCCAGTCCCTGGTGCGGCTCCGTCAGTGTCCTGTAGCTGGACCAGAGAAGAACAGACGTCCAGAGCACCACTCAGGGCTGCAATGTCTGTCTGCCCTAAACAAGGCAGGGGGGAAAGCGAGCACAAGTCACTAGCCAGGTGCGGCTCCCGTGGCTACTGGGCTGCCTAGCTGTCTCTATCAGCCTCTCCTCTTGGGAAACTCACCTGCTGCTCTATGGCCAGCTTCACTTGTTAAGCTGCCTTTCTCCAGGTAGGGCATGCTCTGCAGGTGCGCCTACTCAGCACTGCCTGAGTGCAGAGACTGTTGTTAGCTTGCTGTCAGCAGGATGGGGGGGTGTCCCATCCCACTGGCACATCCCTGTCCTGTGGCCAATCTCCTCTCACAATAACCCACACGTGGATCTGATACATGCGCCTCATGTGTGTCACACTAGTGCCTAGAATCTCTCAGATGCATGGGAGCAGCTCCCATTGAAATCAGTGGGAGCCACACGTGGCCCTCTGAAAGTGCAGTGTGGCCCAGAGAGCCTATTATGTGTCCTTGTGCCAGTCACTTGGATTCCATGTGCGGTTTGGTTGGGTCATGCGGATTGCACACATAGGTTGGGGTGATCTCACAGGTTTCACGTCTGGGCTGCATGGGTCACACAGATCTCAGGTTGCTCAGGTAGTCACATGTAGTTTCCAAGCACTTACTATGCGAATCATACGTCACTTAAGCTTATTAGTGTTCTTGTGGGCAAGGGACAGGTCTGCAGTGATGTTTGAAGCAGGGATGTTCTATAAACAGAACAGTGTTGAAATCTCCCCCAGAGATGTAGCAGCCCTCCCTAAACTCATATTCTGATCCAACGTGAAACCCACTGACGAGCAGGTGCAGAGATGGACACAGCAAAATTCAATTTGGGGTATTTGTTTCCCAGGCTTCGCATTGCCTGTGACAGCGCGGAGTCTGAGATGAGCCACCTCTACCCAGCACTGGCTGAAAATGTGCAGGAGTGCTACCTCCAGAAGGAACCGCTGCTGTACAGCTGCGCAGGCTACAGCACCAAGTACCGGCGCCTCTGCCCATGTCGCGATTACCGGAAAGGACAAGTGGCTCTGTGCAGGGACTGCTTGTGATTCCACCCCCTGCTCCCGGAGTCCGGAGCGCGTGTGTTGTGACATGCCACACGCAACAAGTAGCTTTTTCTCAAAGCTTCTGCAATACCCAAGAAGGACAGGACAGCCTCCTCCTCTTGGAAACTCATGTCGAGACTTTGGATGTCAGACTCTGTCGGTTGTTTTGTCTGCCAGTCAAACGTCCGTGACTGACCATCTGCTCATGTTGGATTTTTTTTTCTTGAGACACATCTCCTTCCGCACCCAAGCCCACCTGGACTTCAGTAGGACAAGGCACCAGCAGCCTTTGGGTTTGGGTTTCATCCTCTTTTAACGTCCTGGTTTATTTATTTATATTTTTTATCAAATTAAAGCAGCAAAACAACCACCGGTCCTTCCTGAGGAGTTATTTGGAACAATCTCCTTAGAAATACTTACGTGGGGGTGACAGATCTTGGAAGGCTCCAGTGCCAGACACATCTAGGAAGATGCCTTCGATTCTATCAGTCCAATCCACCGTCCAGCCTTTGGAAGGGGGAGGGGGAGGCGTTCTACACATGCCAACGGGAGCACGTCTCTTATTCCAATCCCGCCACTAGCACTCGTAAGAGCTTGGGAACCCTGTCCCGTGGAAGTGTGTGTGTGTGGGGGGGGGGGATTCTGGGCATGACATCAAGCACCAGAGACAAGCATCCCTGTGCAGTAGCTCGGGGGAGTGTTGAGGTTGTGGCAGTAACGTGCCAGAACAGAGTGTGCAGGGATCAACCCGTTCACCGCTGGGGCCAAAGAGGGACGTTCTAAGGGAGGGAGCTGAGCCCCCCACCAAGTGGTTCCCCATCTCTTCATGCAGCTGTACTAGTTTCCCAGATGAAGACCTTGGCTGTAGCAGCCAGTCCTCACCATCCCCGAAACGGGGTGCTCTGCCCCTTTAAGGGGCTGGGGGCCTGGGGCCAGCCAGCCCTGTTCCATTATCAGACCCAGCTGGGAAGGGGTCAGGTGTGTTCCAGAAAGGTCGGAGAGAGCTGCTGGTGCCCTGCCCTGGAGCAAAGGGGGCAGGGGCAGAGGAAAGACCTCTGCAGCCAGGGCTGCTCAGGGTAAGAGCTTTGTTTTGTGTTACTTTGTGAGGTTTTTGTTTGAATTAAAATCCTGCCCTGAGACAGCCTGTGGGAGAGGTGTTAGTCCTCTGGGGGCTGGGGAGACAGGCCAGCAGCCCTACAATCTCCCATTGAGTTGGAGACATTCTGCACCACCAGGGAGCATGGGCTGCCCCTCTGAGACTGGGCTGTGGAGCAGCTTGACCCCTGGCAGGTTCGAGCGGGCACAGCTGGCTGTGAGTCGAGTGGCAGGTGTGCCCCACCCCCACCGTTCTCTGGAGGTTGGGGAGGGAGCCTGGAGAGCAAGTCCCCCCCCCCCAAAGCCTGACATGGCAGGAGGGGTGCGTGGCCCAGCGGTTGGGAATCACCCTTTGCACTCCCTGAGGAGACAGACCAGGAAGGGTGTGGCATTGTATGGCTTAATGGCAGCACTGGAAGTGTTAGGCAAGGCTCTGGGTAGGGCGCTCTCAAGACACGCCTGTGTGCTGAGCCCCGAGAGAAGTGGCTGGTCCCACAGAGAGCCTGCCTGGGAACCAATATTGGCCCTGAGCTGGGCTCCCCACAGCCTCTTGTGTCTGGTGGGCAGAAGGAGGGGGGGTAGCTGGGCTGCAGGAGCACCACAGCTGAGAGATCCCCACAGAAAGGGTGGCCCCTGCCCGAGGAACCTGCTGGTCTCTCAACCGCTGGGGGAGGGGGCACACAACGCTCATCCTCTCCACTGGGAGCCACCCCCTGAGTGAGCCTGGCAATTATCCTACTGCCTATGAGCAGAATCCACTGTGTGGAGGCTGGGGGGGGGCTCTCTCCCGGTGCCAGCCCGGGGCTGGAGAGGGGGGGGTTTCTCTTCCGGTGCCAGCCCGGGGCTGGGGCGGAGTGGGGGGGCTGTCCCAGGGCTGGGGAGAAGTGTTGGAGGTTTCTCTCCTGGTGCCAGCACAGGGCTGGGGAGGGGGGCTGCAGTGGAGCTAGTGGGGGAGTTCACCCCATTTGTGGACAGGTGCTGGGACACCCACCTTCCAGCTTGTGACGCTGAGTGGCTGCAGTTCCCCACGGCCTCTCTCTTGTTTTCCCGGTGTGACAACTTGGTATCTCTGTGTCTTCCGTACCCTGACTGGGGTCTGTGTGGTGTGGGGCACTTCAGAGAGGGAGAGTTTCAGTTCTCACAGCCAGGGCCGGCTTTAGGCCAATTCCACAAATTCCCCCGAATCGGGCCCCGCGCCTAAGAGGGCCCCGTGCCCAGTGGCAGGGACGCCCAGAGTGGGGGGCAAATGCCAGAGAATCCCTTCCCTGGCTAGAGGCACCTTTTTAATTTTTACTCACCCGGCGGCGCTCCAGGTCTTTGGCGGCGGGTCCTTCACTCGCTCCGGGTCTTTGGCGGCACTGAAGGA
>NW_020691305.1:0-2137 GCF_002925995.2 Terrapene triunguis
TGAGACCATTGCTCCTTGTTCTGTCATCTGCCACCACTGAGAGCAGCCGAGCTCCATCCTCTTTGGATCCCCCCTTCAGGTAGTTGAAAGCAACTATCAAATCCCCCCTCATTCTTCTCTTCTGCAGACTAAATAACCCCAGTTCCCTCAGCCGCTCCTCATACGTCATGTGCTCCAGCCCCCTAATCATTTTTGTTGCCCTCCGCTGGACTCTCTCCAACTTTTCCACAATTTTTTGATCTATTTATCTGTCCCGATATACCCCCTCTATCTATCCAGCCATATCCCAAGGTGCTCTGGTCCTAGCATGAAGCTGGGATGAGACCAGAGATCGCACCAGATTTACCCCAATGGGGCCAAGAGCCCCGTCCGCCCGGCTCAGTTTCCCCAGGAATCCCTTTGAACTGAGCTCTCTCTCTGGCTACCTCCAAAGCAAAGCCTTGTCCTTCGGAAGCGGGGTTCAAGCCAGCAGCGGCCTCGCCAAGGAGCCCCTCCCCTCCCCACGCGGGTCGGGCTGCAGCCGAGACTGGAAATCCAACGCCGCTGGCTGACGTCTCCCTCACCCTCCTTTTCACGAGGCCTCGAGGTCCCTGGGCACAGACACAAAATGGTCTGCGCTTCCCGTAAGCTGCCGCGCTTCCCGCCCTCCCCCCCCCCGATCAATCTTCAGCTGTGGGGGAGGGGACACACGGCCTGGCAGGGAAATGCTCGTCGGGAAGAAACCAGTCCGGCGCTCTGGGGCCATTTAAAGGCCATTAGCCCAGCATCGTCTGTCTGCGCAGCCCGCTGAGCGGCGCCAAAGCTCCTCTCCCTCCCCAGCAGAGACTGGGCCAAGAAAAGCTGTTCCCTCCCCCGCCCCATGGGTCGCGGGCATGAGACAGGTGGGGGAAGGAAGCCAGGAATGGGAGGGGGTCCGTGACAAGACAGGGGGCTGCCGGATTGCTCAGGGCACATGGCACTGCCCCCCCACACACACACACATTGCGAGTCAGTGATCGGGGTTAAAGGGGGCAAGATGGGGGTCTGTGTTCCCAGGCCACAGTGATTACCCGCAGCCCCCCGCGGGAGCTGCACAGACGCGGAGTGAGACAGTCCCTGCCCCAGGCCGCTCACGGGCTAGACAGACACAGGACGCGCGGGAAGGGACGTCACCAAGGTCACACACTAGGTCGGTGGCAGAGCTGGAAATAGAACCCAGGAGTCCTGGCTCCTTGCCCAGTGTCTGCTCCATTATGCCGATTTTCATAGCGCAAGGCTACACCGATTGGCTCTTGTGGGGTGGGACCAGAATTTGGTCCTTAGCCAGGACGGCACCTCATCCCCTCCTGCGCGTGGAGCACTGGCCTCCAAGCAGCTGCCGCGTGGGGCAAGAGAGGCGTGGATGGGACCCAGCAAAGTCCCCTCCTGTGCCACACAGGGATGAGCGGGCTGCACCCTGCAGTGGGGCTGGGGGGGGTGTGTGTGTGTCTGGGGTGGCCTGGACCTTGCAGTGGGGCTGAGAGGGTGTCTGGGGCAGCCTGGACCCTGCAGTGGGGCTGGGGGGGTGTCTGGGGCGGCCTGCACCCTGCAGTGGGGCTGGGGGGCTGTCTGGGGGGGCTTGGACCCTGCAGGGGGGCTGGGGGGGTGTCTGGGGCGGCCTGGACCCTGCAGTGGGGCTGGGGGGTGAGTCAGAAGCAGAGCACTGACTGGTGGAACGGCGAGGATGGAGGCGTCTGGGAGGTGGGACAGCCATGGGTCGGGGGGACACAGAGGCAGTTGGGGGCTGGAGCAGCTGTCCCAGGCTGGCAGCTCCCTGCAGGGGAAGGATCCATGAGGCTGATCCAGCTCCATTATCTCGAATAGCCCTGAGCTAGGCAGGCCCCCCCTGGGGCCCCGTGAACCAGTGACCCCGCGTGAGCCCGGCTGCTCCACATCCCCCTCCCCAGCGCTTCGCAGCCGGACACCCCGCTCTGCCCCTGCCCCAGATGGGAGGGGGTGCAGCAGAGGGGGCTGACGGGGGGGTTATGGCATGCAAGGGGGGCTGTTTGCAGCCTCCACTCCCACCTGTTGGACACAGGCAGAGTCGGGGGGGGGGTCACCACAGCTTCAGCTCCCCCCTTTGCTTCATCCTGGGGTTGCTGCATGGCTGGAGAGGGAA
>NW_020691306.1:0-2827 GCF_002925995.2 Terrapene triunguis
GGAGAACCTGGATTGATGTCTGGTCCCTCTCAGTCCCAAGAGCGAACAACCCCCTAAACAAAGGGCACAAACAAAAGCCTTTCCCCTCCCCCCCAAGATGTGAAAGTATCTTGTCCCCTTATTGGTCCTTTGGGTCAGGTGTCAGCCAGGTTACCCGAGCTTCTTAACCCTTTACAGGTAAAAGGATTTGGAGTCTCTGGCCAGGAGGGATTCCATAGCACTGTACACAGGAGAGCTGTTACCCTTCCCTTTATAGTTATGACACCCCCAGATTTGTGAGGCATATATGAAAATGATAACATATTGTCCATATAACAGGGCCAGGCTCTCTCAATATGCAGTTGCTTTCAGTTTGAGAACTATCCTGAGAAACCAATTAAGGCTTTTCAGAACCTGTGAATGTATGCAAAAGTAATTAGAGCACTGTTCAACATACCCAGGAAAGACATATGATCCCTTCTTGGCAGAAAAGATTTTAGTTAGGCTCTCCAAATAGAGCAGTGCTTCATTCTTACCACTGATGTTCCAGGTGCTGCCTGACCAGACAAGAGGTCATCAGAGCAATTGCTTAGGGCCCTGAGCCACTCAAGGCCATCCCTCTCCCATTCGCTTTTTTATGATGTTTTGTTGGCCAAAAAATGTGCCTGCTTAGGGCCTCCAATGGGCTAGCACCGCCTCTGCAGGTCACTATTTAAAGTCTAAGACTGAGGGGGGAAAAGCGGGGGGTGGTGGTGAAATATCAAATGAAAATCTACTTTGCATATACAGTATAATTCCAGTTAGCCAAATTCCCTTGATCCAAAAATCCTAATTATCTAGACCCAGTGTGTCCAACATGTAACCCTATGATAGTTAATAGCACTTCCATTTATCCGAACATCCAGTTATCCAAAACTTTCAGATGTCCTCCAGGCCAGTGTGCTGTATAACCAGGCTCTCTCACAACCTCTGCTCCAGAGATCCCTGTGGGTATGTTTGATGCTCATGCAGAGGCCTGTACCCTTCCAGAATAGTGACAAACCCTGTATACCCAAGTGCATAGGGTTACTCCTATAGGAAAGGATAAATAATGGCAGCATTATAACACCTGTGCAATTCAATGAATTACTTACGTTAGAAAGGAAAGACAGTACATTGGTTCAGGAACTGGACTGGAACTCAGGAACAGAACCCAGATCTTATGGCTCCTCGACAGACTTCCTGTCTGACCTTGGGTAAGTCACTTAGGGTAACATTTTCAAAAGCACACACATAACTTAGGAGCCTACATCCTATTTTCAAAGATGACCTAGGCACTTTCAGTAGGATATAGAATCTTAGATGCTTAAATCTCTTTTAAAAATGGGGCCCTAGGCTCCTAAATCACATAGGTCTTTTAGAAAATGTTGCCTTTAATGTGTCTGTTCCTCAGTTTGCTGCCTCAAAGGCATCTTGTGAGGATACATTCATCAATATGTGTGAGGCACTCAGATGCTGTGGTGTTGGGGGGGCCATACGCGGAAGTAGGTAGGTATATGCAACTTGGAGGATTTCGGTCCAAAGCAACACAGAGAGTTGTCTTCTTCCCTTTATAATGTGATATATTTCTGACCACTCTTTTTAACTACAGAAGAAGGTTTTCTGGATACAAATTTCTTTTCCTCCATTAAAACAATGAAATCAAGAAAAGTGCTGTGACGGGTTGGATCATAGAAACCCCCTTGGGAGCTGCCACCCGATGTGCAAAGACTACCCCTGCTTCTGTTTTCCCTGCCAACTCAGGACTCCAGCACCCTGTCTTGCTGAGCCAGACACTCCAGTCTGCTCTAACACAGACCCAGGGTCTGAATCACTTGTCCCAAAGCTACAAGTTCACCTGAAAACAGCTCACAGTAGTGTGCTTGTCTTTAGCACTCAGATGCCCAACTCCCAATGGGGTCTAAACCCAGATAAATCCGTTTTACCCTGCATAAAGCTTATGCAGGGCAAACTCATAAATTGTTCGCCCTCTATAACACTGATAGAGAGATATGCACAGTTGTTTGCTCCCTCAGGTATTAATACATACTCTGAGTAAATTACTAAATAAAAAGTGATTTTATTAAATACAGACAGTAGGATTTAAGTGGTTCCAAGTAGTAACAGACAGAACAAAGTAAGTCACCAAGCAAAATAAAATAAAATGCGCAAATCTATGCCTAATCAAACTGAATACAGATAATCTCACCCTCAGAGATGCTTCAGTAAGTTTTTTCTCAGACTGGACACCTTCCAGGCCTGGGCACAATTCTTTCCCCTGGTACAGCTCTTGTTGCAGCTCAGGTGATAGCTAGGGGATTCTTCGTGATGGCTCCCTCCCTCTCTCTGTTCTCTTCCACCCCTTTATATATCTTTTGCATAAGGCGGGAACCCTTTGTCCCTCTGGGTTTCCACCCCCCCTCACTGGAAAAGCACCAGGTTAAAGATGGATTCCAGTTCAGGTGACATGATCACATGTCACTGCAAGACTTCATTGCCCACTTGCCAGCACACACATATACAGGAAGACTAACAGGTAAACACAACCATCTGCAGACAATGGTCCTGGTTAATGGGAGTCATCAAGATTCCAAACCATCATTAATGGCCCACACTTTACATAATTACAATAAGCCCTCAGAGTTACATTTTATATTTCTAGTTTTAGATACAAGAGTGGTACATTTATACAAATCAGATGATCATACTCCGTAGATTATAAGCTTTGTAATGATACCTTACAAGAGACCTTTTGCATGAAGCATATCCCAGTTACGTTATACTCACTTATTACCATATTTTCTCTAAAACTATCCCAGTTACATTATAT
>NW_020691307.1:0-2154 GCF_002925995.2 Terrapene triunguis
AAAACATGTAAACAGGAAAGTCAAACAAAAGGGGAATCAGTGCAAAGTGTATCATGATTACTCTGTCTTTGGGCGCCTCAATATATAGTCCGAACCATTTTCAAAAAATCTCACAATGTCCGCTTCATGATTATAGTGCCCAAAACCCTGCAGTCATTTGTCCCTCCAAGGGCACCTAAGCCAGGAACTGGTCAATGTAACCGGGGATAGAGGCGAGATCCTCCGGGGAGAACTCCTCATACACCTCCTGCAGGTGTTTTTCCAGCCTCATCAGCAGGTTCCTGGGCAGGGAGAGCTTATTAGGCCCCCCGTGGTAGGACACGTTTCCCTGCCACAACGCCAGCAGGTACTCCGGGATCATGGCCTTGCACAGCAGTGCAGCAAATGGCCCCGGTTTCTGCAGGCTGTCCCGGAGCATCTTCTCCTTCTGGCTCTCGGAGACCTTCAGGAGGGTGATGTCAGGCATGACTCCCTGCTGTGAATTAGGTAGGGGAAAGTTAGTATTGGGACTGCTTGCTCGTCCCTTTACAGAACTGCAACCGCCGGTTTACAGCCACGCGGTTTACAGCCGCGAGGGGGTGGGACAGGGCCAGAGTTCATGCTTGCAGGATTGCTGCCAGCAGAGACTCGCATTGCTTTCTATGTGAAAGGAGGCCAGTGCCACTCTTAAAGTTTTAAGCGGCCACAAGTCTACGTCTTACCATGTTTGCCATCTAGACAAAGTCCGGTGTCCTGCCCTGCTCCTCAGCTCGCCACAGCAAGACCGCAGGCACTGTAGGCGAGGGCCGAAAATTCGACCTTGTCCTCAGTGCGCGTGTGATAGGTGCTCTGCATGGTCTTGTTCACGGAGCAAGACTATGTTCTCTGTTCACAGATACATTGCTCTGTCTCAGGAATTCACTCCCTTTTTCCAATTCCCACAGCCACATCTGCCCAGAGGCTAGCGCACATTAGGAGGAGGAAGAAGAGGACACGGGAAGACATGTTTGCTGAACTAATGGAATGCTCCCGAGCACAGGCAGCCCAGCAGACACAGTGGAGGGAGAACTTGTCCCAAATGCACCGGGCAAACATGGAACGGGAGGAGAGGTGGCGACAGGAGGACAGGCAGGCTACTCAAACGCTGCTTGGACTAATGAGGGAGCAAACGGACACGCTCCGCCGCCTTGTGGATGTTCTGCAGGACCGGAGGCAGGAGGAGAGAGCCCCGCTGCAGTCTCTCTCTAACTGCCCTGCCCCGCCACCAAGTCCCATACCCCCCTCACCCAAAGTCCAAACACGGAGGGGTGGAAGGGGCCATGAAAAATTTCACTCCACCCCTGCGGACTGCTCCACCACTAGAAGGCTCTCATTCCCCAAAATTTGAAAAGTCCTTTCCTACCCGCCTCACACAAGACCCCGTCCAAGTTTCACCCCCCCGTTCCATGTGCGGTTGTTAATAAAGAATACGTTTCTGTTCATTTCTGTTTCCATCCTCTTCTTTTGGAGGGGAGTCTGTCTGAAGGGGGGGGAAGGGGCTTGGTCATTGGACAGGACAGTCACCTTTAGCAGGGGGCAGGTGCAGCAGCAGGGCACATATACAGTGCAGTGACTAGTTATCCTGGTTAGTCTGGGAGGTGGTTTTCATGTTTTGTGTGGTGGGGGCGGTGGTGTTGCTCTCTGACTTGGTGGCGGGGGAGGGCAGTTACAGATCTTATGCAGCGGTCCTTACCCTGCATCACAGAGCCGCGCAGCAGGGGATCTGTAACCCTCCTCCCCCTGCAAGACAGTCACATAGCCGACATATACACGCAGTCCCGGCCAGGAGGGCTGGCAGGCTCCGTTGAAACAACCAGTCCACCACCGCGGAGCCTGTCATTCCTGGAGTTTAGAAGCATCATTTGCATCACAACCCTAAACCCGCCCCCCGCCACAGTCTGCGTCCCAGGTTTAAAACATTCCCGCGAAAACAGTAATAAAGACAACGGTGTCCATGAACAAAACAGAACAGATTTTATTTTTTGGGAAGGGGGCATGTAAGTGGAGAGGATAGTCGACGGCAACTGGGTAAAGAAACGGGGGCAAGTTCTGCCTCTGTGTCCACAAACTTAAAAGTCACTGGGTACCCTGCTCAGCCTTGAAACTGGCTTTCAAAGCCTCCCGGATGCACAGCGC
>NW_020691308.1:0-5022 GCF_002925995.2 Terrapene triunguis
GCAACTCCTCTGAAAATGCAGACACACAAACATGTCCCCTGGGGAATCAAGGAACAAACACTCCCCTCCCCAGCCGCTTCAGTAATGCCGGCATTTTCCCGGACATGTTCGGCTTTTTGGCAATTCCCCCCGGACGGGGGTTTGATTACCAAAAAGCCGGACATGTCCAGGAAAATCCGGACGTATGGTAACCCTAACCATGTGTCTGCACAGTTGCTTCAATATTCAGAGGTGCAGGCCATATCCAGTCATAATACAATATGCAACAAACAACCCTTTACATACAGAGTGACAGAATGATAACCACATGGAACCAATAACCTCAAATGGAGAAGAGGGAGGGATTGACAGCAGCAGTAGAAGATTAAAAAAAAAAAAAAAAGGAACACTTCTGCTGTTCATTTGAAGGAGCCACCCTCACCTGTGGTCAGCCGTCCAATATAAGCACTTGAAATAAGCTCTGGGAATTAATCAGTAAGAATGTCCCTAACAGACAGGTGTGGCTGAGCAAGGGGTTTAACTTTGCCCTCTTCGTCCCACTCCACATTCTGGACTAGCCATGAAGGGCCAACTTTCTTATATGGAATTAAGCAAATATTGTGTTTCATGGTATAACCTGACAAGATTGGGATGGATTTAAATGTGTGAAATGTAGTGAATTCAGCCAAATGGCAGTTGACAGCTACCCAAGAGGTGACAGGAAGGGGAAAAAGATTAATAAAAATATTTGCTGCTTTTATAGCATTGAAAAATCTGCTTCGCTAATTGTAGTTCATGACTTTTCAGGAATGGTGTGTGTTTGTGTATCTTTAGTTTCATTTTCATGGTATTATTTACAATCAGTCACATGGCTTGTCTGGCAACCAAAAATGTATCTCTAAGAGACAAAGGGTATGTCTACACTACGAGAGTAGTTCGATTTTACTTAAATCGAATATGTGGAATCGATATTGCAAAGTCGAACGTGTGTGTCCACACTAAGGACAGTAATTCGACTTTGTGAGTCCACACTAACGGGGCAAGCGTCGACATTGGAAGCGGTGCACTGTGGGCAGCTATCCCACAGTTCCCGCAGTCCCCGCTGCCCATTGGAATTATGGGTCGAGCCGCCAATGCCTTCTGGGTAAAAAAATGTGTAGAGGGTGCTTTTGGGTAACTGTCGTCATCCGTCCGTCACTACCGACCTCCCTACCTCCCTGCCTGAAAGCGCCGGCGGGAAATCAGTTCGCGCACTTTTCTGATCAGTGACAGCGCGGACGCCACAGCACTGCGAGCATGGATCCCACTGCAACCATCGCTGCAGTTGTGGCCGTTCTCAACACCTCGCAGCTTATCATACACCTTTCCCTGAGGCAGATGCAGAGAAATCGGGCGAGGAGGCTACGGCACCGCCGTGAGAGCCTGAAGTCGGAGAGTAGCACAGAGCTGTCAGAAACCACGAGCCCCAGCGCCCAGGACATCACGTTGGCAATGGGTCATGTGGATATCGTGGAATGGCGATTCTGGGCCCGGGAAACAAGCACGGACTGGTGGGACCTCATAGTGCTGCAGGTCTGGGACGAATCCCAGTGGCTGCGAAACTTCGCATGCGAAAGGGGACTTTCCTCGAACTTTGTGAGTTGCTGTCCCCTGCCCTGAAGCGCAAGGACACCCGGATGCGAGCAGCCCTGACTGTCCAGAAGCGAGTGGCCATAGCCCTCTGGAAGCTTGCAACGCCGGACAGCTACCGGTCAGTCGCGAACCACTTTGGTGTAGGCAAATCTACCGTGGGGGTTGTTGTCATGCAAGTAGCCAACGCAATCGTTAAGGTACTGCTCTCAAAGGTAGTGACCCTGGGAAACGGCCAGGTCATCATAGATGGTTTCGCCACGATGTGATTCCCAAAATGCGGTGGGGCTATAGATGGGACTCACATCCCTATCCTGGGACCGGACCACCAGGCCAGCCAGTACATTAACAGAAAGGGCTACTTTTCAATGGTGCTGCAAGCACTGGTGGACCATAGGGGACGTTTTACCAACATCAACGTCGGATGGCCGGGCAAGGTTCATGACGCTCGCGTGTTCAGGAACTCTGGTCTGTTTACACGGCTGCAGGAAAGTATTTACTTCCCGGACCCCAAAACAACTCTTGTGGATGTGCAGATGCCTACAGTGATCCTCGGGGACCCAGCCTACCCGCTAATGCCCTGGCTCATGAAGCCCTATACTGGCGCCCTGGACACAGAAAAAGAACTGTTCAACTACCGTCCGAGCAAGTGCAGAATGGTGGTGGAGTGCATCCGGGAGGCTTTGAAAGCAAGGTTCCAGACTGAGCAGGGTAACCAGTGACTGTTAAGTTTGTGGACACAGAAGCTGAACCTCCAGTTACATACCCCCTTCACCCCCCTTCCCAAAAAATAAAATCAGTTCTATTTTGTCAATGAACACCGTTGTCTTTATTACTGTTTTCGCGGGAATGTTTTAAACCGGGGACGCAGACAGTGGCGGGGGGCGGGTTTAGTGTTCTGATGCAAATGATGCTTCTAAACTCCAGGAATGACAGGCTCCGCAGTGGTGCACTGGTTGTTTCAACGGAGCCTGCCATCACTCCTGGGCAGAACTGCGTGTATGTGTCAGCTATGTGAGTTTCTGCCTGGGGGAGGAGGGTTACAGATCCCCTGCTGCGTGGCTCTGTGATCCAGGATAAGGACTGCAGCATAAGATCTGTAACTGCCCTCCCCCGCCACAAAGTAACCTGACTGAAACAGTAATGAACAGAAACATATTTTTTATTAACAACCAGACAGGAAACTGGGGGGTGAAAGTCGGACGGGGGCTTGGGTGAGGCGGGCAGGAAAGGACTTTTCAAATTTTGGGGAATGACAGCCTTCTGGTGCTTGAGCAGTCTGCAGGGGTGGAGTGAGAGTTTTCACGGACTCTGCCACCCCTCCTTCTTTGGACTTTGGGAGAGGGGGGTATGGGACTTGGTGGCGGGGGACTGCGGTTCCTGATAGACTGCAGCGGGGCTCTGTCCTCCTGCCTCCGTTCCTGCAGAACATCAACAAGGCGCCGGAGCGTGTCCGTTTGCTCCCTCAGAAGTCCAAGCAGCGTTTGAGTCGCCTGCTGGTCTTCCTGCCCGCCACCTCTCCTCACGTTCCATGTGTGTCCGGTGCATTTGTGACAAATTCTCCCTCCACTAGTTCTGCTGTGCTGCCTGGGCTCAGGAGCAGCCCATTAGTTCTGAGAACATGTCCTCTCGCGTCTTCTTCTTTCTCCGCCTAATGTGCGCTAGCCTCTGGGAGTGTGATGCCAAGCTGGGTTAGGAGACAGTTGCAGATGTGGCTGTGGGAATGAGGAAAAGGCAGTGAATTCCTCCGAAAGATAAATGTGGTTGTGAATCAAGAACATAGTTTTTCTCTGTGAACAAGACCATGAACCACACCTATCACATGCGCACTCCGGACAAGGTCGAATTTTCGAACCTCGCCTTCAGTGCCTGGGCTTTTGCACTGCCGATCTGGGAAGCGGGGCAGGACACGGTACTCTCTGTAGCAGGCAAACATGGTAAGCCGTAGACTTGTGGCTGCTTAAAACTGTAGGAGTACCACTGGCCTCCTTTCACATTGAAAGCACTGCCAGTCTGTGCTGCCAGCAATCGGCCAAGCAGGAACTCTGGCCCTGTCCCACCCCCTCGCGGATGAGCCAGGGAAAGATCCCTGTATGCTGCCCCTCTCCCGCCCCCACCGCGTGGCTGTAAACCAGCGGTCACAGTTCTGTAAAGGAACTTGTTGCAAGCAGTCCCAATACTAACAGTCCCCTACCTAATTCAAAGCAGGTCATCATGAGCGACATAACTCTCATGAACATCCCGGACACCGAGATCCAACGGATGCTTCGAGAAAGCCTGCAGAGACCGGGGCCCTATGCCGCCATGCTATGCAAGGCAATGATACCGGAGTACCTGCTTGTCTCCTGGCGCGGGAACGTCTCCTACTTCGGAGGACCAAGTAAAGCCGCTCTCCCCAGGAACCTGATGAACAGGCTATCCCATTACCTGCAGCAGAGCTTTGTGGAGATGTCCGTGGAGGACTACTGCTCTATCCCCGGACATATAGACAGGATTCTAATATAGCTGCAGTAGCAGGCACTAAAGAGTGGAGCAGCTTGGGCAGCACAATCATGCAGAACCGGACACTATTTGATTTTTGTTTTTAAATAGTTGTTACTGATTACTTAAGCGCCCAGGGGGAAGAAATCATGATTCACAGATTGTTCTTAGTATTAATATTCAAGTTTTGTAAAAAATAAAGGTTAATATGTTTAAAGCACTTACCGCTTGATCCTTCGCCTGAATCTGTGTCCAGGTTACATGCTGGGGAGGGTTGGTAGGGGATCTCTGTAACGGTGATGAAGAGCTCCTGGCTGTCGGGAAAATCAGCTTGGTAAGCGCTGTCGACTGCCTCGTCCTCCTCATCTCCTTCCTCCTCTTCCCCGTCCGCTGAGGAACCGGCCGTGGACAATATCCCATCCTCAGAGTCCACGGTCAGTGGTGGGGTAGTGGTGGCGGCCGCAGCAAGGATGGAATGCAGTGCCTCGTAGAAACGGGATCTGTGGGGCTGGGATCCGGAGCGTCCGTTTGCCTCTTTGGTCTTCTGGTAGCCTTGTCTCAGCTCCTTGATTTTCACGCGGCACTGCGTTGCATCCCGGCTGTAGCCTCTCTCTGCCATGGCTTTGGAGATCTTCTCGTAGATCTTAGCATTCCTTCTTTTGGAGCGCAGCTCTGAAAGCACGGACTCATCGCCCCACACTGCGATGAGATCCAAGACTTCCCGATCAGTCCATGCTGGGGCCCTCTTTCTATTGGATTGCACGGCCATCTCTGCTGGAGAGCTCTGCATAGTTGCCACTGCTGCTGAGCTCCCCTCGATGTCCAAAGAGGAACTGAGATTCAAACTGCCCAGACAGGAAAATGAAAATGAATTCAAATTTTCCCGGGGGTGTGGCTGGTCAGAGCATCCGAGCTCGGACTGCTGTCCAGAGC
>NW_020691309.1:0-5707 GCF_002925995.2 Terrapene triunguis
GGGGGGCGTCCTGCCCAACATCCAGGCGGTGCTGCTGCCCAAGAAAACTGAGAGCCACAAAGCCAAGGGCAAGTGAGCAGGCAGCTAGTATTCGAATCCACTGAACCCAAAGGCTCTTTTAAGAGCCACCCACAAGTTCAGAAAGAGCTGTTGATCTCTGAAAACGATAAAGGTGGAGAGGAAAAAAGCATAAGTGTAAGTAGTTATCTGTGGAGATGCATACAACAGTTTGCGGGTAATTTACTGGGCCTCTGGATTGTTACCAGACAGCTGAGCTTTGGTGTCAAGCTGGGTTATATTCTATTAAAAGAGCAATCTCATTTCTAAGGGGTTTGGAGTGAAATGCATTAACACCCCATATATCAGCTAAATGGAGAATGGCCTCTACTTAATTTTGCAGTAAAGTTGCTTTCTCTCCCCTTACCTCGTTTTAGGCATTTAAGAAAAATAAAATGGTTTGGATGAAATGATAGTTCCTGTGTTCTCCTGTATTTTGGGGTGTGAGTTCAGCAAGTGAGTGCAGATGTAAAAATCAATACTCTCTCCTGCCCCTATTCTGTCATTTCTGTTTCTGTGAAAATGCATCCCCAGTGTAACAGCTCTACATAGAGAGGGAGGTTACTGATTAGAAAAAAAACCAAACCGACCCACGTTTTCCTGCTTTCCCACCCAGCCACAAAGTAAGTGGTTGTTAACAATTTTCTTCACAAGCTGAGAGCATGCTACTGAATATATGTGAAGTAAATGGTGTGTCATTCCAATGAGCCACACAGATTAAAATGCAAACCTGGAAATTGATAACCTAAGAATGGCCATACTGGTTCAGGCCAATGGTCTGTCTAGCCCAGTATCCTGTCTTTCAATAGTAGCTGGGGCCTAGTATTTCAGAGGGAATCAACAGAATAGGTGACGGATCCATCCCTTGTTGTCCACTCCCAGTCTTGAGCAGTCAGAGGCTAAGGACCCTCAGGGTTCCATCCCTGACCATGTTGGCTAATAGCCATTGATGGACCTGTGGTCGATTAATTAATCTAATTATTTTTTGAGGCATGTTATAGTTCTGGCCTTCACAACATCCCCTGGCAAGGAGTTCCACAGGTTGTTGGGTGAAGTATTTCCTTTATATCAGTAATCAAATGGGGGTCGGGACCCCTCAGGGGGTCACAAGATTCTTACATGGGGGGTTGCGAACTGTCAGCCTCCACCCCAAACCTGCTTTGCCTCCAGCATTTATAATGGTGTTAAATATATAGTGTTTTTAATTTATAAGGAGGGTCGCACTCAGAGGCTTTCTATGTGAAAGGGGGTCACCAGTACAAAAGTTTGAGAACCACTGCTTTATATGATGTTTGTTTATATGGAGAAAACACACGGGAGGGGAAGAGCCTTTTCCTTCTGGGCCACACTGAAATGCTTTATAGAAATGTTGCCCCCTAATTAAGTGCTCCCCAGACCCCATGCTGGGGAGTGCCCCCTTTTTCCACTGTTCCCTCTTCCCCCATATCAGAGCCTTCCAATCTCCCTTCTGTGGCACAAGTTCTGTGTGCCCCCATTTCTCCTTCCCCCAGCAGGAGCACTGAGTGAGCCCGTTACCTCCTTCCTTCCCATGTGAGGGTTTCTGCATGCCACATTTCCTCCTCCCCCAATACGAGGGTCCTCCATTCTCTCCTCCCATGCCAGGGGCTGTGCATTCTCCCCCCCCCCCCCATTATTCTTGTGTGGGAGAAAAGTCATTCGGCATAGCCATATCAATGTGTTAATTGGTCGGTGTCATGGACTCACAGGTCGTGCCCACTCTTGGCCCCGTGCGGTCCCTGGGGGGAACCCCCTTCAGTGCGACAGCCCTTCTTGGGGGTCCACTCTCTCTCGGGGGTTGTCCCTCCACCTCCTGGAGCCGCACCTCTCTGAGCCTTAGCATGCCTGTCTCTCGCCGTGGGCCCCCTCAGGGAGTCCACTTGCTCTGGACCCCGGGGCCTCCACTCCCAGAGGGAATAATGCCCCCTGTTCTCTAGCCCGGAGCGACTCTCTGCCAGCGTAACACAGGAGGGTTTATGGAGGAGAACCACGGATAAGATGGGGTGTGTGTATAGTTATACTGGAAGGGGGTTAATGGGCACCATCAACCAGTTATGTAATCTACAGACAAATGCAGAAATGCTTGAGGCGCTTGGCCTGTGCTAAAGAACTGGTAGGAACTTAATGTTTCCCTTTTTTGGCTTTTCTGATTTCTTACCACTCTCCAGAATCATTCTGATCGCTGATGCCTGGACTATTTCCATGTCCTGAACGTTTGGAATTGACTGGATGCAAGATTCCAACAGACTTACAGACAACTGCCATCAAGTTGCGTGTAAGGCCTTCACCAGCTCAGCCCATAAATCCTGTTTGATTTACTGTGGAATGAGCCTCTGCCCCTCCCTGGGCACAGAGCCCCTACCATGCAGGGGGAACCCGCACCTCCTGGCTTTAGCACCAGAGTCCCCCCCGTGACTTCATTAAATTCTAGCCTGCCCCTGTTGCACAGAAAAAAACTGGGAGGGACCCTTTGAGGTGCTTGAGTGAGGTGTAACTCATGTAGTTGTGCTTTCAAATGGCTCCTGTTTAACCTGATTTATCACATGATGGATAGTTCTCTGAAGACGTCCACGCAGTGTGCAGCGGGGGTCAAAAAAGCAAAGAGGATGTTAGCCATTAAAAAAGGGGATAGAAAATAAGACTGAGAGTATCTTATTGCCCTTATATGAATCCATGCTATGCCCACATCTTGAATACTGCGTACAGATGTGGTCTCATCTCAAAAAAGATATACTGGCATTAGAAAAGGTTCAGAGAAGGGCAACTAACATGATTAGGGGTTTGGAACGGGGCCCATATGAGGAGAGATTAAAGAGGCTAGGACTCTTCAGCATGGAAAAGAGGAGACGAAGGGGGGATATGATAGAGGTCTATAAAATCATGAGTGATGTGGAGAAAGTAGATAAGGAAAAGTTATTTACTTATTCCCATAATACAAGAACTAGGGATCACCAAATGAAATTAATGGGCAGCAGGTTTAAAACAAATAAAAGGAAGTTCTTCTTCACACAGTGCACAGTCAACCTGTGGAACTCCTTGCCTGAGGAGGTTGTGAAGGCTGGACTATAACAGGGTTTAAAAGAGAACTGGATAAATTCATGGAGGTTAAGTCCATCAATGGCTATTAGCCAGGCTGGGTAAGGAATGGTGTCCCTAGCTTCTGTCTGTCAGAGGGTGGAGATGGACAGCAGGAGAGAGATCACTTGATCATTGTCTGTTGGGTTCACTCCCTCTGGGACACCCGGCATTGGCCACTGTCGGTAAACAGGACACTGGGCTCGATGGACCTTTGGTCTGACCCAGTACGGCCATTCTTATGAATGTGATCAGACTATTATCAGGAGCAACTGATCTTGGAGCTATGTAGCCAGTTGAGGGGAGGCAGGGAGGGGAAGACCCCACAGTGGTCTGGTCATAGACAGTAAGTCCGAAATTGCACTTGACTTTATTCCCATCTCAAACAGATTAACCCTAAAGAACAGGGTCCAGTCCAGTCCAGGAAGTGCTGTAGGCACTTAGGCAGGCTGGCTCCGGAGTCACAACCCTTGCAGAGCATGGGGTGATCCCAGGACTCTGGATTGCTTGGTGAATAGAGAGAAACAAACTGTGCATTTTAATACAGACATGTCGGAAGAAGGAATGCAGGCCATACTTACAGAATGGGGGACTTTATCCTGGGATGCCACGATGCTAAAGGTGATTTGGGGGAGGGTCATGGTGGATAATTAGCTGAACATCTGATCCTAGTGCATCACTGTGGCCACCAGTGCTAATATGATCTATGGATGTATAAACAGGGGCAAGTCAAGTCGGGGTAGAGAGGTTCTTTTACCAATTTGGCTCTGGTGTGACCACTGCTCGAATAAATGGACACAAATCAGACTTCAAGAATTATAACATTCAAAAACCAGTTGGAGAACACTTCAACCTCCCTGGTCACTCGATTACAGACCTCAAAGTCACAATTCTCCAACAAAAAAACTTCAAAAACAGACTCCAACGAGAGACTGCTGAATTGGAATTAATTTGCAAACTCGACACCATTAAATTAGGCTTGAATAAAGACTGGTAGTGGATGGCTCATTACACAAAGTAAAACTATTTCTTCATGCTTATTTTTCACCTACGGTTACTCACACCTTCTTGTCAACTGTTGGAAATGGGCCATCCTGATTATCACTACAAAAGGTTTTTTCCTCCTGCTGATAATAGCCCACCTTAACTGATCACTCTTGTTATAGTGTGTATGGCAACACCCATTTTTTCATGTTGTGTGTGTGTATATCTTCCTAGTGTATTTTCCACTGCATGCATCCGATGAAGTGGATTTTAGCCCACAAAAGCTTATGCTCAAATAAATTTGTTAGTCTCTAAGGTGCCACAAGTCTTCCTGTTCTTTTTGCTTGAATCCTGTGTCCAGTTGTGGTGCCCACAATTAAAGAAAGATGTTGATAAATTGGAGAGGGTTCAGAGAAGAGCCTCAAGCATGATTAAAAGATCAGAAAACGTGTTAGAGCAGAGGTGCTGGAACTGGGGTGGTGGGGGGTGCTGCCACCCCAATCCCCAGTTTAAAGTGGTTTCCATTATACACAGTTAATTTGTTTCAATGGCTCTCAGCACCCCCACTATACAAATTGTTCCAGTGCCCCGAGTGAGCTTCTTGAGTCTCTCGATCTATTTAATTTAACAAACAGAAGATTAAGGGGTGACTTTTATCCCCTATGCGCTATAAGTACAGATGCCCCCCAACTTATGGAATCGTTCCATTCCGGAAAGCCTTGTGTAACTCAAATTTTGCGTAAGTCGGAAACATATACCTGTACATTACGCAAAAATTTCCGCAACTCAAAAATCCTATTTCTGGCTTATGGAACTTTTTCTGTAAGTGCAAATTTGCGTAAGTCGGATCTTGTGTAACCTGGGGAGTGTCTGTACCTACATGGGGAATCCAATATTTGATAATGGGCTCTTTACTCTAGCAGACAAAGGTCTAACAAGATCCAGTAACTGGAACTTAGGCTAGACGAATTGAGACTGGAAATAAGGTGTATATTTAGAACAGTGAAGGTAGTTAATCATTGGGGCAATTTACCAAGGGTCATAGTGGAGTCTCTAGCACTGGCAATTATAAAATCAAGATGGGATGATTTTCTACTAAATGCTGTGCTCTAGTTCAAACAGGATTTTGGGAAAGGCCTATGGCTTCTGTTAGGGTAGAATTCAGACCACAATGGTCTCTTCTGGCCCTTGAATCTCAGAAACTAGTCTCTTACCGTAACTCTGCCTAATAGACTGTCACTTACACCTCTACCCCGATATACCACGAATTTGGATATAACACGGTAAAGCAGTGCTCCAGGGGGGGCGGGGCTGCGCACTCCAGCAGATCAAAGCAAGTTTGATATAACGCCGTTTCACCTATAACGTGGTAAGATTTTTTGGCTCCTGAGGACAGCGTTATATCGGGGTAGAGGTGTATTTTATATTTGCCCAGCAGGTAGCACTGTGGAGACCACCCTAGCTGAGGCCCTTAAGCACTACTCCAATAACAGGGTTAAATAATAATGAGTCAGCTGGATACAGCCTGTCAGGATGGTCTGTACAATACAACACTTGAGCCACAGAGTTAAGC
>NW_020691310.1:0-3981 GCF_002925995.2 Terrapene triunguis
GGCTGTAGGCAAGGTTACAGACTGTGACACGAAGGGTTGAATTGTCACTGTAGCCTCCGGGTTGATGAGTTTGGGGTCCACTAGGGATTGGTGGATAGTTGACACTTGTGCCCCAGTATCCCTCCAAGCGATAACCTTCTTTCCGCCCACTCTCAAGGTTTCCCTTCGCTCCGAGGGTATGAGAGAGGCATCTGGGTCTGGGGATCTTTGGTGTGACTGGGGTGTAATGAACTGTAATCGGTTGGGGTTCTTGGGGCAGTGAGCCTTTATATGCCCCAGTTCATTACATTTAAAACATCGCCCTGCTAAGGTATCACCGGGGCGATGTTGGTTGGTGGAGACTGGTGGGGTGGGGTAAGAAGGCGTCTGGGGTTTCCCTTGGGATGTGGGTGGGGCCTTGGGTTGTCCCCAGTGGTAAGGTTTTGTTTCGGCTTGCCCCTTCTGGTATTCACTCCAACTGCTACTGGTTTTTTTCTTTTCTGCCACCTCCACCCATTTGGCTCCAATCTCCCCCGCCTCGGTTACAGTTTTGGGCTTCCTATCTAGGATGTACCTTTCTATTTCCTCAGGAACACCCTCTAAAAACTGCTCCATTTTTACTAGGGAAACCAGATCTTCCAGAGATTTAACATTTGCTCCTGATATCCAGGCATCACAATTTTTGTCAATGTGGTAGGCATGCCGGGTAAATGCCACGTCTGGTTTCCACCTTAGGGCTCTGAACCGCCGACGGGCATGCTCGGGTGTTAGCCCCATTCTGAGTCTGGCCTTGTGTTTAAAAAGTTCATAACTGTTCATGTGTTCCTTAGGCCACCTCTGCTAAGGGTCCACTGAGCTGCGGCCTCAGCTCTACCATGTACTGGTTTGGAGTGATGCTGTATCCAAGACAGGCCCTTTCAAAATTTTCTAAGAAGGCCTCAGTATCATCGCCTGCCTTGTAGGTGGGGAATTTCCTGGGATGGGAGGTGGTACCTGGAGAGGAGTTGCTAGGATGGTCTGATGCATCCTGCTTAGCACTTGCTACTTCCAGTTCATGCTTCCTTTCTTTTTCTCTTGCCTCCTCTTTGGCTTTTTCCAGCTCCATCTCTCTCTTGTGGGCCTCCTCTTTGGCGTTCTCTTCTCTTTCATGGGCCTCCTCTTTGGCTTTCTCTTCTCTTTCTTTCTGCTCTGTCTCAAGTTTTTTAATTTGAAGCAGTCTCTGATGTTTTCTTTCATTTTCTTCTGCTTCTAGTCTGGCCAGTTCTATTTTGTTAGCTACTTCTTTGGTAGTCATTTTCCTGTTTTCTTGTGCTGGGTCACACCCCTCTGCAGTTGACTGAAACTGGAATGCACTTAGCTCAGGCTGCTGCTGAGTGCTGCTGAGTTAACAGAGACTTTCTAACTAGCTACTTCCGAGGATGTAAAAAGAGAAAAAAACAATTCAGCTTGTAAATTCCTTTTACCAGTCAAAGTTTGCTCATTAATTGAACCCTTCTCTTAACAAAGGCTCTTGTTAAAAAAACTTAACACCTCTGCCTTCAGGCAAGGAGAGATAAGATATGCATCTACCTTCAGCTCTGCTCTCCAAGCAGCTAGAAGGGGAAAAAAAATCTCTTACTGGCTTTTGGGTTTAAAACGATCCCACCACTGCCACCATGTCAAGGCTGTATCCCCACTTTGAACTTTAGGGTACAAGTGTGGGGGCCTGCATGAGGACTTCTAAGCTTAATTACCAGCTTAGTTCTGGTCCGCTGCCACCATTCCCTTCCCTGGGAAGCTTTGAGAAACTTTTCACCAATTCCCTGGTGAATACAGATCCAAACTCCTTGGATCTTAAAACAAGGAGAAATTGACCCTTCTCCCCCCCTCCTTCCTTTCACCAACTCCTGGTGAATACAGATCCAACTTCCTTGGATCTAAAAACAAGGAAAAATCAATCAGGTTCTTAAAAAGAAGGCTTTTAATTAAAGAAAAAGGTAAAAATCATCTCTGTAAAATCAGTATGGAAAATAACTTTACAGGGTAATCAAACTTAAAGAGCTCAGAGGACCCCCCTCTAGCCCAGGTTCAAAGTACAGCAAACAAAGATAAACACTCTAGTAAAAGGTACATTTACAAGTTGAGAAAACAAAGTAAAACTAAGACGCCTTGCCTGGCTTTTTACTTACAAGTCTGAAATACGAGAGACTTGTTTAGAAAGATGGGGAGAACCTGGATTGATGTCTGGTCCCTCTCAGTCCCAAGAGCGAACAACCCCTTAAACAAAGAGCACACCAAAGCCTTTGCCCCCCCCCCCAAGATTTGAAAGTATCTTGTCCCCTTATTGGTCCTTTGGGTCAGGTGTCAGCCAGGTTACCCGAGCTTCTTAACCCTTTACAGGTAAAAGGATTTTGGAGTCTCTGGCCAGGAGGGATTTTATAGTACTGTACACAGGAGAGCTGTTACCCTTCCCTTTATAGTTATGACACACCCCCCAAATCACAGATAGTGTTGGACGTCCGGTTCCACACTGGCTGTGATTTTTTCCTGGAGCTCTAGGAGAAAACAGAGTTAATAAGACACATGTACCTTTAGACATACTACTGATTATATAAAAACTAACAATATGTTTCATTCCAAGAACAATTGTTAACCAGTTAACTCTGGGAAACTTTCCCAGGAGAGTGCATCAGCCACTTTGTTAGAAGCTCCCGAAATGTGTTGTATTTCAAAATCAAAATCTTGGAGAGCTAAACTCCACCGAAGAAGTTTTTTGTTATTTCCCTTGGCGGTATGAAGCCACTGTAGCGCAGCATGATCTGTTTGTAGTTGGAAACGCCGTCCCCAAACATATGGGCGTAGCTTTTCCAGCGCGTACACAATGGCGTAGCATTCCTTTTCGCTGATTGACCAGTGGCTTTCCCTCTCAGACAGTTTCTTGCTGAGAAACACGACAGGATGGAATTCTTGATCCGGTCCTTCCTGCATTAAAACTGCTCCCACGCCCCGCTCGGACGCATCTGTGGTTACTAGGAACGGTTTGTCAAAGTCTGGGGCCCTTAGCACAGGGTCAGTGTCGCCTTAAGCTGGTTAAAGGCCTTTTGACACTCATCAGTCCACTGAACTGCATTTGGCTGTTTCTTTCTGGTTAGGTCTGTCAGCGGGGCGGCGATTTGGCTGTAGTGTGGTACAAATCGCCTATAATATCCGGCCAAGCCTAAGAAGGATTGGACCTGTTTCTTTGACTTTGGAACCGGCCACTTTTGGATAGCATCCACTTTGGCCTGTAGGGGATTTATAGTTCCTTGACCCACCTGGTGCCCCAGGTACGTCACTTTGTTTTGGCCTATTTGACACTTTTTAGCCTTAACAGTTAGTCCTGTCTGTCGGATGCGCTCGAAGACTTTTTCCAGGTGCTCCAGGTGTTTTGTCCATGAATCAGAAAAAATGGCCACATCATCGAGGTAGGCAACTGCAGATTCTCCCAATCCCGCTACGAGACCATCTACAAGTCTTTGGAAGGTGGCGGGTGCATTTCGCAACCCGAAAGGGAGTACATTGAATTCATACACCCCTGCCTGGGTGACGAAGGCTGACCTTTCCTTAGCGGGTTCATTTAGTGGTACTTGCCAGTACCCTTTGGTTAAGTCTAATGTAGAGATGAATTGGGCATGTCCCAATTTTTCCAATAGCTCATCTGTGCATGGCATTGGATAGTTGTCAGGACGAGTTACAGCATTTAGCTTACGGTAGTCCACGCAAAAGCGTATTTTCCCATCTGGTTTGGGAACTAGAACCACTGGAGATGCCCATGCACTGTTAGAGGGGCGGATTATACCCATCTGTAGCATGTCCTGGATCTCCCTTTGTATAGCAGCTTGGGCATGAGGTGACTCCCGGTAGGATGGGGTTCTAATTGGGTGAGCATTACCTGTGTCAATGGAGTGGTATGCCCGTTCGGTCCGTCCTGGAGTGGCTGAGAAAATCGGTGCAAAGCTTGTGCACAGCTCCTTGATCTGCTGT
>NW_020691311.1:0-1483 GCF_002925995.2 Terrapene triunguis
TTGCCTGAGTGTCACTGCGAATCCTGGGGGAGGCGCTCGGGTCCCTGCCAAGTGGACACGTCTCTCCCAGGAGTCTGGCTCCGCTGGACAGAGCTCACAGGATGAAGCAGGGGGGCTGGAGCCCTAGAGGGTCAGTCCAGGAGGGGGGAGGCCACGTGGCCTCCCCTGAAGGGAGAGTGAGACCCTTTGGGGGTCTGGCCCATCGAAGGGGGTCCTCCAAGGGACTGGTCCAAAGCTGGGGGCGCAGCACCGATCCTGTGGATCTGGGACAGTATGTGTGTGAGACTGTTCCCCCTGCCGGAGGCTCTGGGATCTGCTGTGTATTTGTGTGTGTGTGTGTGTGTGTGGTGTTGTCCCCTGCTGGAGGGAATGAGACCTGCTCAGTGTGTGGGTGCAGGTGCATGCATCCCTGCTGTCCTCTTCTCTTGCTCGGTGTGTGGGGGTGGGGTGCGTATTTCCCTTCTGCGCCCTCTTGGAAGGAAGGACACCTATTCTTTGTGAGTGTGTGTGGGGAGAGGTGGGGAATGCAAGCTGCTTTGTGATGCATGGAGACAGCTCAGGTCTGGCCCGGGCCTCGCCTAGCAGAGGCTGCTGCAGCTCAGAACTCCACAGAAATACCAGAGCTCTGAGGATGCAGGGTCTGGGCCAGGCTCCTTAGCCTGCGTGCTGCAGACAGGAGGGGAATGCTGCAGGAGGAGAGCTGTGGATCACAACAGTGGTGCATTGACAGAGCTCTGTGGGGGGTGAGGGGGGGGCGGTGAACTTGGATCGCAGAGGGTCAGGATGGAGGGGAATCATCAGCGCTGTGTGTTTGGGGCAGGGCAGCAATGATAGCTCATTTCTGTGATGTATGGGCAGCGTTAGGACAGGCACAACAGGGGTATTGTAAGTCAGGGCTGAGATCCGTCAGCAGAGCTGTAAGGGAGTCAGGGCTGGGACAGCAGGGGGCTGCGGGTCAGGATTGAGGGGCACCAGCACAGCTGTGTGTGTGTGTGAGCCCAGAGATGGAATGGGGTGGGGGAGAAGGGGGCTGTGGGTTAGGACCGAGGACATTGGCAGAGCCTGGGGTTGTGGGCAGCACAGCAATGCCCATCAGTCACTGAGGCCTAGAAACCCAGAATTGCCTTTTGCTCAATGCCCCTGGGCCGTGCCGCCTTTGCTAATCTCCTGGGAAACTGAGGTTTGTTTACCTGTCTGTTTCACTGCAGCCACCCCCTCAACCCCCTCACATTCTAGGGTGACCAGATGTCCCGATTTTATAGGGACAGTCCCAATATTTGGGGCGTTTTTTTATATGGGCTCCTATTACCCCCCACCCCCTGTCCTGATTTTTCACACTTGCTGTCTGGTCACCCTATCACATTCCCTCCCTTCCTGGGGGTCTGATGGAATATACGAAGGGAGGGATCACCTGTCATGGGCGCTAGGAATGAACAGCTCGACCCCTTTGGCTTTCCCATCAGGGCTATCTGCCATAGGAACA
>NW_020691312.1:0-2329 GCF_002925995.2 Terrapene triunguis
GGCCGAAAATTCGACCTTGTCCTGAGTGCGCATGTGAGAGGTGCAGTGCATGGTCTTGTTCACAGAGAAAGACTAGGTTCTTTGTGTACAATTTCATTTATCTGTCTCAGGAATTCACTCCCTTTTTACAATTCACACAGACACATCTGCGACTGTCTCCCAACCCAGCCTGTCAGCACACTCCCAGAGGCTAGCGCAGATTAGGCGGAGGAAGAAGAAGACGCGTGAAGACATGTTCTCAGAACTAATGGGATGCTCCCGAGCCCAGGCAGCCCAGCAGACACAGTGGAGGGAGAACTTGTCACAAATGCACCGAGCAGTCATGGAACGGGAGGAGAGGTGGCGTCAGGAGGACCAACAGGGTACTGAAAAGCTGCTTGGACTAATGAGGGAGCAAACGGACACGCTCCGGCGCCTTGTGGATGTTCTGCAAGACCGGAGGCAGGAGGACAGAGCCCCGCTGCAGTCTATCTGTAACCGCCCTCACCCGCCACCAAGTCACACACCACCCTCACCTAAAGTCCAAAGAAGGAGGGGCGGCAAGGGACGTTAAAACTTTCAGTCAACCCCTGCAGACTGCTCTAGCACTAGAAGGCTGACATTCCCCAAAATTTCATAAGTCCTTTCCTACCCACCTCACACAAGCCCCCGTCCAAGTTTCACCCCCCACGTTTCATGTCTGGTTCGCAATAAAATGTTTGTTTCTGTTCATTGCTGTTTCAGTCAGGTTCTTTTGAGGGAGAGTCTGTCTGGAGGGGGGAAGGGGCTTGGTAATTGGACAGGACAGTGACCTTTAGCAGGGTACAGAGGCGGTGTCAGGTCCAGCATCAGGACACATACACAGTGCAGTCACTGGTTACCCTGGTCAGTCTGGGAGGTGTTTTTCATGTTCTCCATTGAAATAACCAGTCCACCAGTGCGGAGCCTGTCATTCCGGGAGTTTAGAAGCATCATTTGCATCAGAACACTAAACCCGCCCCCCGCCACAGTCTGCGTCCCCGGTTTAAAATATTCCCGCGAAAACAGCAATACAGACAACGGTGTTAATTAACAAAATAGAAATGATTTTATTTTTTGGGAAGGGGAAGGGGGTGAAGGGGGTATGTAACTGGAGAGGATAGTCAAAATGAACTGGGTAAAGAAACGGGGGCAGGTTCAGCTTTTCTGTCCACAAACTGAAAAGTCACTGGTTGCCCTGCTCACTCAGGAACCTAGCTTTCAAAGCCTCCCGGATGCACAGGGCGTCCCGCTGGGATCTTCTAATGGCCCGGCTGTCTGGCTGGACGTAATCAGCAGCCAGGCTATTTGCCTCTAGCTCCCACCCCGCCATAAAGGTCTCCCCCTTGCTCTCACACAGATTGTGGAGCACACAGCAAGCTGCAATAACGATGGGGATATTGGTTTCACTGAGATCACAGCGAGTGAGTAAGCTTCTCCATCTCCCTTTGAGACGGCCAAAAGCACACTCCACCACCATTCTGCACTTGCTCAGCCGGTAGTTGAACAGTTCTTTTTCTGTGTCCAGGGCGCCAGTATAGGGCTTCATGAGCTAGGGCATTAGCGGGTAGGCTGGGTCCCCGAGGATGACTGTAGGCATCTCCACATCCCCAAGAGTTATTTTGTGGTCTGGGAAGTAAATACCTTCCTGCAGCCGTCTAAACAGACCAGAGTTCCTGAACACACGAGCGTCATGAACCTTGCCCGGCCATCCGACGTAGATGTTTGTAAACCGTCCCCGATGGTCCACCAGTGCTTGCAGCACCATTGAAAAGTAGCCCTTTCTATTGATGTACTGGCTGGCCTGGTGGTCCGGTCCCAGGATAGGGATGTGAGTCCCATCTATAGCCCCACCGCAGTTTGGGAATCCCATCGCGGCAAAGCCATCTATGATGACCTGCGCGTTTCCCAGGGTCACTACCTTTGGGAGCAGTACCTTCACGATTGCCTTGGCTACTTGCATGACAACAACCCCCACGGTAGATTTGCCCACACCAAAGTGGTTCGCGACTGACCGGTAGCTGTCCGGCGTTGCAAGCTTCCAGAGGGCTATGGCCACTCGCTTCTGGACAGTGAGGGCTGCTCGCATGCGGGTGTCCTTGCGCTTCAGGGCAGGGGACAGCAACTCACAAAGTTCGAGGAAAGTCCCCTTCCGCATGCGAAAGTTTCGCAGCCACTGGGATTCATCCCAGACCTGAAGCACTATGCGGTCCCACCAGTCCGTGCTTGTTTCCCGGGCCCAGAATCGCCGTTCAACAAAATCCACATGCCCCATTGCCACCGTGATGTCCTGGGCGCTGGGGCTCGTGGTTTCTGACAGCTCTGTGCCACT
>NW_020691313.1:0-5001 GCF_002925995.2 Terrapene triunguis
CCCCCCAAATCACAGATAGTGTTGGACGTTCGGTTCCACACTGGCTGTGATTTCTTCCTGGAGTTCTAGGAGAAAACAGAGTTAATAAGACACATGTATCTTTAGACATACTACTGATTATATAAAAACTAACAATATGTTTCATTCCAAGAACAATTGTTAACCAGTTAACTCTGGGAAACTTTCCCGGGAGAGTGCATCAGCCACTTTGTTAGAAGCTCCCGAAATGTGTTGTATTTCAAAATCAAAATCTTGGAGAGCTAAACTCCACCGAAGAAGTTTTTTGTTATTTCCCTTGGCGGTATGAAGCCACTGTAGCGCAGCATGGTCTGTTTGTAGTTGGAAACGCCGTCCCCAAACATATGGGCGTAGCTTTTCCAGCGCGTACACAATGGCGTAGCATTCCTTTTCGCTGATTGACCAGTGACTTTCCCTCTCAGACAGTTTTTTGCTGAGAAACACGACAGGATGGAATTCTTGATCCGGTCCTTCCTGCATTAAAACTGCTCCCACGCCTCGCTCGGACGCATCTGTGGTTACTAGGAACGGTTTGTCAAAGTCTGGGGCCCTTAGCACAGGGTCAGACATGAGTGTTGCCTTAAGCTGGTTAAAAGCCTCTTGACACTTTTTAGCCTTAACAGTTAGTCCTGCCTGTCGGATGCGCTCGAAGACTTTTTCCAGGTGCTCCAGGTGTTCTGTCCATGAATCAGAAAAAATGGCCACATCATCGAGGTAGGCAACTGCAGATTCTCCCAATCCCGCTAAGAGACCATCTACAAGTCTTTGGAAGGTGGCGGGTGCATTTCGCAACCCGAAAGGGAGTACATTGAATTCATACACCCCTGCCTGGGTGACGAAGGCTGACCTTTCCTTAACGGGTTCATCTAGTGGTACTTGCCAGTACCCTTTGGTTAAGTCTAAAGTAGAGATGAATTGGGCATGTCCCAATTTTTCCAATAGTTCATCTGTGCGTGGCATTGGATAGTTGTCAGGACGAGTTACAGCATTTAGCTTACGGTAGTCCACGCAAAAGCGTATTTCCCCATCTGGTTTGGGAACTAGAACCACTGGAGATGCCCATGCACTGGTAGAGGGGCAGATTATACCCATCTGTAGCATGTCCTGGATCTCCCTTTGTATAGCAGCTTGGGCATGAGGTGACTCCCGGTAGGGTGGGGTTCTAATTGGGTGAGCATTACCTGTGTCAATGGAGTGGTATGCCCGTTCGGTCCGTCCTGGAGTGGCTGAGAAAATCGGTGCAAAGCTTGTGCACAGCTCCTTGATCTGCTGTCGCTGCAGACGTCCCAGGGTCGTGGAGAGGTTCACCTCTTCCACGCCACCATTCCTTGTTCCTTCGTAGTAGACACCTGCCGGCCACTCCGCGTCATCTGTTTCCTGGGCTGTAAACTGGCAAACGTTTAATTCTCTGGAATAAAAGGGCTTAAGAGAATTAACATGGTATACCTTAGGCTTTATGTTGGAGGTGGGGGAGGCTATGAGATAGTTAACAGCTCCTAGGCGCTCCTGGACCGTGAATGGTCCTTCCCACGACACTTCCATTTTATGGGCCTGGAGCGCCTTTAAGACCATGACTTGGTCTCCTACTTTGAAGGACCGTTCTCTGGAATGTTTATCATACCAGGCCTTTTGCTCTTCCTGAGCATCCTTTAGGTTTTCTTTAGCAAGGGCTAAAGAGTGTCGGAGGGTGTTTTGTAGGTTGCTTACAAAGTCTAGAATGTTAGTTCCTGGAGAAGGCGTAAACCCCTCCCATTGCTGCTTCACCAACTGTAATGGCCCCTTAACCTCGCGGCCATACACAAGTTCAAATGGTGAAAACCCTAAACTGGGATGTGGTACAGCCCTGTAGGCAAAAAGCAACTGCTGCAACACTAGGTCCCAATCATTGGAGTGTTCATTTACGAATTTACGTATCATGGCCCCCAAAGTTCCGTTAAACCTCTCCACCAGACCATTGGTTTGATGGTGATGAGGGGTGGCAACCAAGTGATTCACCCCATGAGCTTCCCACAGGTTTTTCATTTTCCCTGCCAGGAAATTAGTTCCCGAATCTGTAAGGATGTCGGAGGGCCACCCTACCCTGGCAAAAATGTCTGCTAATGCCTGGCACACACTTTTAGCCTTGGTGTTGCTTAAGGGTACAGCTTCCGGCCATCGGGTAGCAAAATCCATGAAAGTCAGTACGTACTGCTTTCCTCTGGGTGTCTTCTTTGGGAAAGGACCCAGAATATCCACAGCTACTCGCTGAAATGGGACCTCAATTATGGGTAGTGGCTGGAGAGGGGCTTTAACCTGGTCTTGGGGCTTTCCCACTCGTTGGCACACCTCACAAGACCGGACATAATTAGCAACGTCCTTGCCCATTCCCTCCCAGTGGAAGGACTTCCCCAACCGGTTTTTGGTTCTGTTCACCCCAGAATGGCCACTGGGATGATCATGGGCTAAGCTCAAGAGCTTTACCCGATACTTAGTGGGAACCACCAACTGTCTTTGAGGATGCCAGTCTTCCTGATGTCCACCAGAAAGAGTCTCCTTGTATAACAGTCCTTGTTCTACAACAAACCGGGATCGGTCAGAAGAGCTGAGAGGCGGTGGGGTGCTCCGCGCCGCCGCCCAAGCTTTCTGAAGGCTGTCATCTGCTTCCTGCTCAGCCTGGAACTGTTCCCTTGATGCTGGAGACATCAGTTCCTCCTTGGACTGTGGACTGGGGCTTGGTCCCTCTGGAAGCGATGCAGGTGCTGGGACTGTTTCCATTGACTGTGAACCGCTGTCCGCTGGTGCACTATGTGGTATTTCAGGCTCTGGCTGAGCCTCTTGGGTAGGGTTATCTGCTACTTCCGCCAGTTCAGGCTCGCTGGTGCCCTCTGGCATTGGAGTTGTAGACGGGGTTGCAAGCGCTGGACTCAGTGCTGGCAATGGTTCTGGTGCTGGTTGCGTTGCCAGTTCCGGTTCTGGGACTGGTTTTGGCTGGGTCTCTGGGATTGGATCCACTATGGCTGTTGCAGTCGTTGGCAGGGGATCAGGTTCCACCACCTGTGTTTGGGTCTCCGGTAACACAGACGGGGCCCTGGTGGACGGCTCAGGAACAGGGATGGGGGTGGAAGCTTGCTTAGCCTGGCTGCGGGTGACTATTCCCACCCTCTTGGCTAGCTTCACATGGTTGGCCAAGTCTTCCCCCAGCAGCATGGGGATGGGATAATTGTCATAGACTGCAAAAGTCCACATTCCTGCCCAGCCCTTGTACTGGACATGCAACTGGGCTGTAGGCAAGGTTACAGACTGTGACACGAAGGGTTGAATTGTCACTGTAGCCTCCGGGTTGATGAGTTTGGGGTCCACTAGGGATTGGTGGATAGTTGACACTTGTGCCCCAGTGTCCCTCCAAGCGATAACCTTCTTTCCGCCCACTCTCAAGGTTTCCCTTCGCTCCGAGGGTATGAGAGAGGCATCTGGGTCTGGGGATCTTTGGTGTGACTGGGGTGTAATGAACTGTAATCGGTTGGGGTTCTTGGGGCAGTGAGCCTTTATATGCCCCAGTTCATTACATTTAAAACATCGCCCTGCTAAGGTATCACCGGGGCGATGTTGGTTGGTAGAGACTCGTGGGGTGGGGTGAGAAGGCGTCTGGGGTTTCCCTTGGGATGTGGGTGGGGCCTTGGGTTGTCCTCGGTGGTAAGGTTTTGTTTCGGCTTGCCCCTTCTGATATTCGCTCCAACTGCTACTAGCTTTTTTCTTTTCTGTCACCTCCACCCATTTGGCTCCAATCTCCCCCGCCTCGGTTACAGTTTTGGGCTTCCCATCTAGGATGTACCTTTCTATTTCCTCAGGAACACCCTCTAAAAACTGCTCCATTTGCAATAGGAAGGGCAACTCTTCCGTAGATTTAACATTTGCTCCTGATATCCAGGCATCCCAATTTTTCCCAATGTGGTAGGCATGTCGGGTAAATGACACATCGGGTTTCCACCTTAGGGCTCTGAACCGCCGACGGGCATGCTCAGGTGTTAGCCCCATTCTGATTCTGGCCTTGTTTTTAAAAAGTTCATAACTGTTCATGTGTTCCTTAGGCATTTCAGCCGCCACCTCTGCTAAGGGTCCACTGAGCTGCGGCCTCAGCTCTACCATGTACTGGGTTGGAGGGATGTTGTATCCAAGGCAGGCCCTTTCAAAATTTTCTAAGAAGGCCTCAGTATCATCGCCTGCCTTGTAGGTAGGGAATTTCCTGGGATGGGAAGTGGTACCTGGAGAGGAGTTGTTAGGATGGTCTGATGCACCCTGCCTAGTCCTTGCTGCTTCCAGTTCCATCTCTTTTTCTTTCAGCTCCATCTCTCTTTTATGGGCCTCCTGTTTGGCTTTTTCTTCTCTTTCATGGGCCTCCTGTTTGGCTTTTTCCAGCTCCATTTCTCTCTTGTGGGCCTCCTCTTTGGCTTTCTCTTCTCTGTCTCTCAGCTCCATCTCTCTCTTGTGGGCCCCCTCTTTGGCTTTCTCTTCTCTGTCTCTCAGCTCTATCTCTTTTTCTTTCAGCTCCATAGCTCTCTTGTGGGCCTCCTCTTTAGCTTTTTCTTCTTTGGTAGTCATTTTCCTGGTTTTCTTGTGCTGGGTCACACCCCTCTGCAGTTGACTGAAACTGGGATGTACTTAGCTCTGGCTGCTGCTGAGTTAACAGAGACTTTCTAACAAGCTACTCCCGAGGATGTAAAAAGAAAAAAAAAACAATTCAACTTGTAAATTATCTTTACCAGTCAGTCAAAGTTTGCTCCCTTTGAACCCTTCTCTTAACAAAGGACCTCGTTAAAAAAAACTTAACACCTCTGCCTTCAGGCAAGGAGAGATAAGATATGCATCTACCTTCAGCTCTGCTTTCCAAGCAGCTAGAAGGAAAAAAAAATCTCTTACTGGCTTTTGGGTTTAAACGATCTCCACCGCTGTGCCACCATGTCAAGGCTGTATCCCCACTTTGAACTTTAGGGTTCAAATGTAGGG
>NW_020691314.1:0-8740 GCF_002925995.2 Terrapene triunguis
GCTTCTGGTAGTCAGAGGTTTAGGGACATGCAGAGTATGGGTTTGCACTCCCTGATTATCTTGAACCCAATTATACTTTTAGCCTTCACAACATCCCACGGCAACAATTTCCACAGGTTGCCTGTGCATTGTGTACAGAGATACCTTCTTTTGTTTGTTTTTAACTTGCTGCCTATTCATTTCATAAAGTGACCCCTAGTTCTCGTGTTATGTGCAGGGGTAAATAACACTTTCCTATTCACTTTCTTCACACCAGTCATGATTTTATAGACCTCTATCATATCCCCCGTTAGTCATCTCTTATCTAAACCATGGTCCCAGGTCTATACTACAGACCTATATTGTTATAACGACATTGCTCAGGTGTGTGAAAAATCCACACCCCTGTCGGCAGGAGCACCTCTCCCACTGACCTAGCTAGCGCCGCTCCGGGAGGTGGATTAAGAGCTTGTTGGCATAGGAGCATCTTCACTTAAATGCTACAGCGCCGGTGCAGCTACGGCGTGTGCTGTACCCAACCAAAAGAGTGAGAACTCTGTTATTCTCCGACAGGCGATACAGTGTTTGAAGTGTAGACTTGCCCCCAGTCTTTTTCATCCTTCCTCATATGGAAGCTGTTCCATCCCCCTAATCATTTTTGTCTCCCTTCTCTGTACCTTTTACAGTTCTGGTATATCTGTTTTGAGATGGGGCGACCAGAACTGCATGCAGTATTCAAGGTGTGGGCGCACCATGGATTTATATAGAGGCATTATGATATTTTTCTGTTTTATTATCTATCCCTTTCCTAATGGTTCCCAACATTCTGTTTGCTTTTTTAACTGCCACTGCACGTTGAGTGGATGTTTTCAGAGAACTATTTACGATAACTCCAAAATCTCTTTCTTGAGTGGTAATTTAAAACCCATAATTTTGTATATATAGTTGGGATTATGATTTCCAATGTGCATTACTTTGCATTTATCAACATTGAATTTCATCTGCCATTTTGTTGCCCAGTCCCCCGGTTTTGTGACATCCTTTTGTAGCTCTTCGCAGTCTGCTTTGGATTTAACTATCTTGAGTCATCTGCAAATTTTGCCACTTCACTGGTTACCCCTTTTTCTGAATCATTTATGACTAAGTTGAACTACACTGGTCTCAACACAGATCCTTGGGGGACCCTGCTATTTACCTCTCTCCACTGTGAAAACTGACCATTTATTCCTGTCCTTTGCTTCCTATCTTTTAACCACTGACCCATGAGAGAACCTTCCCTCTTATCCTATGACAGCTTCCTTTGGTTAAGAGTCTTTGGTAAGGGACCCTGTCAAAGGAGTCCAAGGACACTATATCCACTGGATCACCCTTCTCCACATTCTTGTTGACCCCTTCAAAGAATTCTAGTAGATTGGTGAAGCATGATTTCCCTTTACAAAAGCCATGTTGACTCTGCCCCAACAAATTGTGTTCACCGACGTGTCTGATAATTCTGTTCTTTCCTATAGTTTCAACAATTTGCCTGGTACTGAAGTCAGGCTTACCAGGGATCACATCTGGAGACTTTTTTAAAATTCACTGTCACATTAGCTATCTCATACAAAGGCCGATTTAAACGCTAGGTTACATACCACAGGGCACATAAGTCTGTCTGGATGTCTCGTGAGAGCTGCAACCTTTGCACCAGGCAGGCAATTTACCATGTGGTTCTCCCAGTCATCACAAACCAAACTGCTTATATGTCTATTGATTGAATCCCTGGCTTTTCTTTGTAACTGGGGTTCCTACCTCAATTTGAGAGGACATCATGACTTCATCTGGAAGGTGGGTCCCAACTATGGGATCGTCTCCCTCTGCTCTAGCTCGATGTTCTCCTTCCCCGAAACTTTCACCCTCCTCAGCAGCACAGAGGCAGTCAGACTGGGGGTGGGACCACTCTACTGTGTCCCTAAAAGCCTTCTCTATGTACCTCGCTGTCTCCCTTGGCTCCACCAGTTCAGCCCCTCTGGCCTCCTGGTCTCCGAGGGCCAGTAGCTCCTTGGGCCAAATGCCCACATATGCTACCTGCCCATAGGGCTGGTAATCATACATGCTGCATTCAGTGCAATCAACTGGAGAGCCCCATGCTGCTGCTGCCCTTCTGCCTGGTTTATTTTTACTTTTAGTTTTGTTTTTGGGGAGGGGGTTATTGGCCTGAGTTTACAGTATGGTTGTTAGATGTACTTGTCTCTCACACACCCTCTCTAAACTTTCTTGCAAAACTCCCGTTTGCTAACCGAACATCTGATTTATATTGCCTGCTGTCTGTTTCCCCACCCTGGTTCAGCCACAATGATGGTGGGGAACAGTGCAGAGTATCGGCAGTTCCTCGAGGACGAGCAAACCCTGTACGGCTCCTGGGACACCTTGTTCACCAACACCAGCGATATCGCAAGCGTAAGTACAGTCAGTGCTTCATGGGATTGTTGTGCCCAGAGTGATCAGGAATCAGAAATTAACACCCTAGGAGTCGGGGGAAGGGACAGACCCAGGCGTGTGACTGAGCCCATTCATCTGGGCCAGAGCCCTGCCTATGGCCCACTCCACCTCGTAGAATCATAGACCTCAGGAGATCATCTAGTCCAATGCCCTGCTCAAAGCAGGACCAACCCCAACTAAATCATCACAGCCAGGTCTTTGTCAAGCCGGGCCTTAAAAACCTCTAAGGATGGAGATTCCACCACCTCCCCAGATAACCCATTCCAGTGCTTCACCACCCTCCTAGTGAAATCGTTTTTCCTAATATCCAACCTAGACCTTCCCCACTGCAACTTGAGACCATTGCTCCTTGTTCTCTCATCTGCCACCACTGAGAACAGCCTAGCTCCATCCTCTTTGGAACTCCCCACCCCCTGCAGGTAGTTGAAGGCTGCTATCAAATCCCCCCTCACTCTTCTCTTCTGCAGACTAAATAAGCCCAGTTCCCTCAGTCTCTCCTCATAAGTCATGTGCCCCAGCCCCCTAATCATTTTTGTTGCCCTCTGCTGGACTCTCTCCGATTTGTCCACATTCTTTCTCTTGTGGGGGGCCCAAAACTGGATGCAATACTCCGGATGTGAACTCACCAGTGCTGAATAGAGGGGAATAATCACTTCCCTCAATCTGCTGGCAATGCTTCTACTAATGCAGCCCAATATGCCTCCCTACATGCCACATCCCAAGATGCACTGGGGCTCATCCAAACCTGATCCCAGCTCCTTGTCAGGCATGGTGGGAGCTTCCCCAGAGATTAATGCAATAAAAGGCATCATTGCATCTGTGCACCAGCACCAGCCCCTGCTGAGCACTAAAGAGTGTATCCGTGCTGTGCAGTATTGTGCCCCCGTGCACTGCCCGGCTGGCCTCTGCCATGCACGACAGTTCCTGATTGCTGGCTGGGTACTGTGCTGCCCAGGTGCAGTAACCCAGCCCTGTCCCGGCAGAGTGGGGTTTGCCTGCACTCCTGGCTGGGCCAGTCCTGGCTGCTCGGCCACTGACTGGAACCGCGCTGGGCAGCAAAAGGGGTTTCACTGCCAGGTTTGTTTCAGATGTTTGGGAAGTACTTCAATGGATCTGAGCGCATGGACTTCCTCCTCATTGCTATTGACAGCATGAGAGACCAGCGTCCATGACTCGGTGGTGGCCAGGCACATGCTGCATGGGATCCTGGGGGTCCCCGGCCCAAGGTTGGAGGGGGTAAGAGCTGCAGTGAGAACACCCTGCTGGGGGAGCCCATCCGTGGGAGACTCTAGGTGTTATTGGGGGACAGGTCTCTGGCTTGTGCAATGCGGGGGGGAGGGGGGTCAGTCTAGGTCAGGGATCTCAAACACGCGGCCCATGAGCCACATGCGGCCCGCGAGGTAATTTTCTGCAGCCCACGAGCCCCTCGCAGCCCCCGCTCCTGCCCTCCCCCAGCGTTTACCTAGAACGGCTCCGGCCCGACGCGCACCGGGGGCAGGGCAGGCTCCCTGCGTGCCTGCCCTGCCCCCGCGCCGTGCCGGGAAGCGGCCGGAATGTGGGGAAGGGGGGGCACATTGCTGTGTGTGTTGATGTTGCTTCAGGCACCGCCCCCAGCAGCTCCCATTGGGCGCGGTTCCCCATTCCCGGCCAATGGGAGATGCTGGGGGCGGTGCCTGAAGCAACAGCAATACACACATCCCGGAGCAGCGCGGGGGCGGGGCGGGGCAGAGAGTCTGCCCTGCCCCCGGTGCGCGCTGGGCCAGAGCCCGCCCCCCGAACTCCTCCTGCAGCCAAACGCCCTGCCCTGAGCCCCTTGCCGCATCCTGCACCCCGACCCCCTGCCACACCCCTCCTGCACCCCAACCCACTTCCCTGAGCCCCCGCCGCACCCCGATCCCCTGTCCTGAGCCCCTGTCGCACCCCACACCCTCCTGCACCCCAACCCCCTTCCCTGAGCCGCCTGACGCACCTTGCACCCCTCCTGCACCCCAACCCACTGCCCTGAGCCCCCTGCTGCACCCCTCTTGCACCCCAATCCACTGCTCTGACCCCCTGCCACACCCCTCACCCCTCCTGCACCCCACACCCCAACTCCCTGCCCTGAGCCCCTGCCACACCCCACACCCCTCCTGCACCCCCTGGGGGCAGGGAGGGGGTGGAGTTGGGGTGGGGATTTCGGGGAAGGGGTTGGAATGGGGGCAGGGAAGGGGTGGGAAGAGGTGGGGCAGGGGTGGGGCCTCATGGAAGGGGTGGAGTGGGGGTGGGGCCGAGGGCGGCGGGGAGAAGGTGTCAGTAATGCGGCCCTCGGGCCAATGTACTAGTCCTCATGTGGCCCTTGAGGTCATTTGAGTTTGAGACCCCTGGTCTAGGTGATCACCATGGCCGCTTGTGGCCTTGCAGTCTATGAATCGATAGGCCGGGAACTGGTCCTGTGCTCTAGGTCTGGGGCTGGCGAAGAGGATCTGGGAGGGCAGATGGCTCTCAGGTGCAGCAGGTCCCTGGCACCCCAGATCAATAGCAGTGCGAGGAAGCCGAGGCCCCCCTCTCCTCATTTCCCTTCCAGGTGTCGGAGGCTGTGAGGAGTATTTACAAGAACCTGGACTCCATCAGCGAGCCGCTGTCCCGGAAGGAGCTGTTCAGGACCCTTCTCGTGCTGGGCAACCAGTACAGCGAGGAGGTGGTCAGAACCCTGCTGGGCTGCTCGCTGTCATGTGACAGGTACGGGGCTGGGGCTGCCGCCGCTTGCGCTCTGGGTCCCCCGGACTGGTCCCGCTGCCAGGGACCGGGGAGTGCAGAACCTTCCAGAGATCTCCTTCTCCCTGCAGAGCTGCTGCTTCTCCTGGAGGGTTTTGCAGGCTGGCTTGCCCTGGAGACAGGCCAGCCTGAAAAACCCTGTATGGCATCCCTCAGCCTCCCCTGGGGCTGACACTCAGACCCGGTCCCTAGGCAGCCTGCACCAGCAGCAGCGGGAGGGCAACAAAGAACTGGCCGGTGTGAGAAGACCCAGCAGGGTGCCGGTGCCGGGGAGGGGGTACAGGAGGCTGGCGGGGCTCTTACCAAGTGCCATTGGCTCTCTCCCTTTGCAGCGTTGCTGCAGAGATGTGGAGGATGCTGAGATCCCACTGCCAGACCACAGGAAAGATCCTAAAGGAGCTGCTCAACACGCTGCAGGAGCAGCCGCTGGACCACCATCATGTCTCTCAGAGAGAGGCTGGTGTCGCCCCCTTGGCCGTAAGTACCAGCCCCTGCAGCAAGGGAAGGAGCGCCGTGTGTCCCCATCACTGCCTGAGGGTGTCTCTCAGTCTCCCACGGGGTGTAGTCATTGGGCCAAAAAGAGAGAGCATGACTCTAGCCAGTGCTATAGTCGAGCCGGAACACGCCGAAACGCTCTCCTGGTGCTATTCAGCAGCACTCCTAGAACCACAGGGTGAGAAGGGATCACAGGGTCAGCTCGTCCAGCCCCCTGCCACGATGCAGGACTTGTTGTGTCTAACCCACCCCAGACAGATGGCTCCAGCCCCCTTCTGAAAACCTCCAGCGAAGGAGTTTCCACAAGGGACAGACGCCTAGGGAGCATCGTCCTACTCTTCTTACCGTTAGGAAGCTTTTCCTGAGGTTTAATCTACATCTGCTGTGCTGTAGTTTGACCCCATCGCCTCTTGTCCTGCCCTCTGTGGAAAGAGAGAACAACTTTTCTCCATCTTTTTTTATGGCAGCCTTCCAAGTATCTGAAGACCATTATCAAGTCCCCCCTTAATCTCCTCTTTTCCAAACTACACATAGCCAGTTCCTTCAGCCTTTGCTCGTATGGCTTGTGTTCCATCCCTCTGATCATCTTTGTTACTCGCCTCTGGATCCATTACAGTTTCTCCACATCCTTTCTAGACATTGGTGACCAAAACTGGACACTGTTCTCCAGCTGAGGCCTAACCAGTGCTGAGTAGAGCGGTACTATCGCCTCCCATAACTTGCATGCTATAGCTCTGTTAATGCAACCTAAAATTGCATTTGCTTTTTTTGCAACAGCATCGCATTGCTGACTCATGCTGAGGTTGTGATCCACCACAGCTCCCAGATCCTTCTCAGAAGTGCCACGGCCAAGCTGGTTATCCCCCATTCTGTATCTGTGCATTTGATTTTTCTTCTCTAAATGTAGCACCTCACATTTGTCTTTGGTGAATTTCATTTTGTTGTCTATAGCCCGGTCCTCCAATTTACCATGATCCCTTGGAATTTTAGCTCTTTCCTCTAAAGTATTGGTGACTCCTCCTAGCTTTGTGTCATCTGCAAACTTGACCAGTTTGCTCTCTCTATCTACATCCAGGTCATTAATAAAGATGTGAAACAACACCAGACAACAATGTTGTAATCGAGCCAGAACGCACATAGTAGGCAAGCTAAATGACATGATTCACATCTCCGGCACAACTGTCTGTTACAGCCAGTAGTCCTCTGATGCAGTGAAAAGAGCATTAGGAAATTCTTCTCTTCCTAACTACTTCTTTGAGAAGGCTAAAGGTGCTGACGAAGACAGCAGCAGCCGTGCATCAACTGCAGACACAAACACAAAAACAGAGCTCTTCCTGTAATGGAGTTCACTGAGGTGGCTATTGCAGTGAGAACGAACCGTGAAGATTACCCTTCAACAGCCAAAGACCAGCTGGCATGAATTCTGGTTAGTGGATGCTGAAGAAGAGGGATTATCCTTGGTTGTCCTGCCATGATGGTAAGCTTGGATGCCTTAACTGTAGCAAAGTTTCATCAAGGTCTCTCCATAGCAGTAGGGTGGTGGTAGTTTTCTGTTTCTCCTTATGGACCTAGCTGAGAGTGCAGATTAACATCTCTGCCAATGAAGATAAAGGAACACAAAGATTCAACTGCATCTGAGGTAGCTTTACAGCTTTCAACAGAAGCAGAAACCTCAACCTTTTGAAGATGAAGTGGTTAACATGACAAAATCAGAACTTGACACAACTGTGCAGGTAAAGCGAATGGCCTATTACATTGCTAAACATGGCAGACCCTACTCTGATCGTCCCGATTTAACTGAATTCCAGATACTGCATGGTGTAGATATTGGTATCGGTCTGTGTTCACAATTCAGTGCTACAGACATGCAAGACCCTATCTCATCTGCAATGCACCGAAAGCCTTGCAAATGACGAATGTGCGCTCAGATGCCGGAGAGTGACGGAAAAATAGCCATGTCTGTTGATAAATCGACTACTCTGAGCAATGAATCAACAGTTAGAATCTATTTAAAATGTGACACTTTGAAGGATGATTATCCTCACTTCATGTTTCTTGATCTGATTGCACTTCCACATCAGACGGCTTCAGGCACTATAGATTGTGAGCTGAAATGCCTCAATAAATCGAATTCTGATTACAATTACTCTTGTAGTATTTGCGAGTGATGGTGCTAGTGTTATGCTTCGGAAGAACTCTGGCGTAGCGAGCTGTATTGTGAAGAAGTACCCAAATGTTCTAGCGAGGTAGTGTGTGAATCACAGGTTGGATTTGGCAGCTGCTGAAGCGTTAAGTGAAGTAAGAGCTGTAAATCACTTGGAATTCTTTGACAAACTGTATACGCTTTACTGCCGGTCACCTGAAACCAAGAAAGAACAAGAAGAAGGTGTGAGTATCAGCAGAGGGGAAATTACTTTTTGTAGTGACCCATTATTCTTAGATAAAGTGAAAAGGAGGTAGGGCAGCTGTGCAACCGATTTGGTCTACCAGTGACAGGAATAGTCAATGCCTAGCGTGACTTTCTTGACTATACTGGTCAGAAGTGCCAGCTCAGCTGAAACCTCTGTTCAGCTCCACGCGTGTGATTTCATGCAGCACGGCTGAGTGTGAGCGTGGATTTAGCCACATGACTATGATTGTGAATGGCAAATGTGGCAAGCGGCTTATTCCGCATATGTCATTGCTCATGTTTAGCAAGCTACGTGGCCCTTCATTTTCCATGTGGCATCCTCTCAGCTGTGCCAGAACTTGGCTCAGACATCCTTGTTCTCCCTCTGATTCACAGACACATAAATTACAAGATGGAGAAAGACGCTTTGTGGAAATATTTGTAGAAATTAGATAAATGCATTACAGCAGGCCTTTGCTACTACAGCCCATGTTATGCCTTGATGTATTTTGTGTTACTTGTGTAGCCTACTAGCTAGTTTCAATTTAAAATAAACTTTTATTATTTCCGCCTGATAGACTAATGTCTATAGTGCAACAGCGTGATTTATTTTGTATTTTCATTAGCCTATAGGCTAAAGTAAAA
>NW_020691314.1:8840-13602 GCF_002925995.2 Terrapene triunguis
GGGCCGGGCCAGTTTATTTACCTGCTGACGCGGCAGGTTCGGCCGATTGCGGCCCCCACTGGCCGCGGTTCGCCGTCCCGGGCCAATGGGGGCGGCGAGAAGCGGCGCGGGCGAGGGATGTGTTGGCCACGGTTTCTCGCCGCCCCCATTGGCCCGGGACGGTGAACCGCGGTGAGTGGGGGCCGCGATCGACCGAACCTGCCGTGTCAGCAGGTAAATAAACTGGCCCGGCCCGCCAGGGTGCTTACCCTGGCGAGCCGCGTGCCAAACGTTGCCGACCCCTGGTGTATACAATTAAAAAAAAAGTCCAATACCTTGTTATTTTGGACAGCCGGCCTGTCTTCAGCCATGCCTGGTTTAGCCAAGAATTACTGTACCAGAAATTCAGTAGACAAATAAAATGTGAATTTGTATAATTCATGTTTATGAAAATCAATATTTTAGTGGCATTCCAGTACCTTCAGATTTTGGACTACACCACTGTCTCTAGCTGAGTGGTTAGGGCACCCAACTGGGAGACCCGGGGTCTAAACTCTGCTCCAATGACTATTTAAGTGTTCCCAAGTAGAGATAGATACCGAATTCCCTTTGGGGGTGGGGCTTAGGCCACACCCCTCTCCTCAGCATTTCCTATTGGCTGGTTTAGGCAGCTCCCCACTCTTAGCTTCATAGATTTCAAGGCCAGAAGGGACCTCTGTGATCATCTAGTCAGATCCCCTGCGTGACACAGGCCAGAGAACTGCCCCCAGAGCATTCCTAGAGCAGGTCTTTGAAGAAAAACATCCCATCGTGATTCAAAAATGGTCAGTGATGGAGAATCTATCACCACCCTGAGTAAATTGTTCCAATGATTAATTACTCTCACTGTGATGTGTATGCCTTATTTCCAATCTGAATGTCTACCTTCAACTTCCAGCCACTGGATCATGTTAGACCTTTCTCTGCTAGATTGAAAAGCCAATTATTAAATATTTGTTCCCCAGGGAAATACCTATAGACAGTAATCAAGTCATCCCTCAACCTTCTCTTTGTTAAGCTGAATAGATCGAGCTTCTTGAGTCTCTCACTGTGTAGGGTGACCAGATGTTCCGATTTTATAGGGACAGTCCTGATTTTAGGGTCTTTTTCTTATATAGGCTCCTATTACCCCCAACCCCCGTCCTGATTTTTCACACTTGCTGTCTGGTCACCCTATCACTATAAGACATGGTTTCTAATCCTTTAATCATTCTGACGACTCTTCTCTGAACCCTCTGCAATTTATCAACATTCTTCTTGCATTGTGGGCACTGGAACAGGACCCAGGATCCCAGCAGTGGGTCACACCAGTGCCAAATACTCCCACTCGAGATTCTTCTGTTTATTTATCCCAGGATCACATGAGCTCTTTTGGCCACAGCGCCACACTGGGAGCTCCTGTTCAGCTGATTATCCACCAGGACTCCCAGGTCCTTTTCAGAGTCTCTGCTTCCCAGGAGAGAATCCCCCGTCCTGTTCCTAGATGTATTCATTTACAATGAGCCATAGTAAAACACATACTGTTTGATTGCCCCTCAGTTTACCAAGCGATTCAGATCGCTCTGTATCAGTGACTTGTCCTCTTCATTATTTACCACTCACCCAATTCTTGTGTCATCTGCAAACTTTATCAGTGATGATTTTATGTTTTCTTCCAGGTCATTGATAAAAATGTTAAATCGCGTAGGGCCAAGACCCAATCCCTGCAGGGACCACACTGGAAACACACCAGTGCAATGCTGATTCCCAGTTTACAATTACATTTTGAGACCTGTCAGCCAGTTTATAACCAATTCATGTGCGCCACGTTACTTTTGTATCCTTCTAGGATTCCGATCAAACTGGAGTGCGGCGCCAACTCAAGCGCCTTACAGAAGTCTACATACATTATGCCAATGCTATTTCCTTTCTCTACCAAACTTGTAATCTCATCGAAAAACAGATCGCAATTATCTTGGCGGGAAATATTTTCCATACACCCATGTTGATTTGCATTAATTAAATTATCTTCTTTAATTCTTTATTAATTTAATCTTGTACCAGCCGCTCCATTATCTTGCCTGGGATCGATGTCAGGCTGACAGGCCTGAAATTACCCAGGCCATCCCGTTTACCCTCTTTAACAATTGGCCCAACTGACTCTCCCTCTGGAGCGTATATGGAGCCTGGGCACTTAACTCAGGGCTGTGAGTCCACTGGGCAGCAGGGCACATGAAGCTAGGCATGGCAACGCTGAGCCCAAGTCCCTTCTGTGGTTCTAGCCAAGGTCACACAGGCTAGGAATTGAACCCAGCATCCCAGGCCTTAGCCCCCAGCCCACCCCTCCTCTCTAGGTGCCTTGGGGGAGTGTGGGAAGGACGAAGGCCCTGCAGTGACATCTGTCTCCTGTTCTTGGCTGCAGGCCACCAGAGTCCTGTACAAGATCCTCAAGCAGCAGGGCTCCAGGGAGAAGGTGAAGGAGCTCTTCCCTCAGCTCTCCATCGCCCTGCTCTTCCAAATAACCTACACGGTGGAGCCGTCCATGGATAACCAGAGGGTGCATAACCAGGAGGACACGCCCGCACCCCTCAGCCCCGTCAGGTACTGCCAGCCCGACACCCCGCCTCGGTTCTGCACCGTTGCCCGCAGGCACGCGGCAGGGCCTGGCCTGGGCTTGCTCAGTAACAAGAGGCTCGCTCTGCATGCAGGTGTGCGGTGAATGCCATGCAAGCCTTGCTCCAATGTGCTGGCTACGGGGACCAGGCCACGTTCATCCAGAAGCAGGGTGGCTGGGGCATGCTCATGAACGCCGACATGCACCACAAAGGCGTCTTGCTGCTTGCCCGGTGAGTGTCTTGTCCCTGGGGCTGCTGCCCAGAACTGACCGCAGCAGCATCTCCCGTCCCTGGGCCCAGGACACGGCCACATCACCTTCCCCGCTGGGTGAGACGCGGCTCCCAATCGCCTGCGTGGAACAGGCCGCAGCCTCTGTGCTGTTGGCCGAGGAGCCAGTCGGCTACTTCTCCACCCTGCGCTGCCTCGCGTAAACCGCTTCCTGCGTGGCTCTGGCAGGTGTGGCTGGGCAAAGACAGCCTCCGTCATGTCTGTCTGCAGCGTTGGTGTAGCCCTGTCAGGCCCAGCACATGAGAGAGACAAGGTGGGGGAGGGAATGTCTTTGGCTGGCCCAACATCTGTGGGTGAGAGAGAGAAGCTAACACAGAAAGCTCCAACACTTGTCTTAGACCAATCTAAGATATCCCCTAACCCACCTTCTGTCTCTCATCACCCAATATCTGGGCACATGAGAGGCCACCGAGCCCACCGACGCCCTTCTTTGTCTGCAGTTCTCTTGCAGCCTGTCACGGAGTCCCCGGGCAATGCTCTGGAACTGCTCCCCACAAAGCCAGTCAGGACTTTGGGGAGCCTCCTCTCCCTCAGAGCAGACTGTCTTCAGGGCAAGAAGCTCACACGGCTTCACCTTCCTGGGTCTCTCCTTGGAGCATTCAGCATATGCCCCTCCGTGCGCTTCCCACAGCGAGTCCCCCCAGGTGGGGTCCTGAGGAAGCCAGAGGATCCTGCACGCACCCCCACTTCGCAGTCAGACGTGACTCTTAGCCAGCCAGTAAAACAGAGGTTTATTAGATGACAGGAACACAGTCTAAAACAGAGCTTGTAGGTACAGAAAACGGGACCCCTCAGCCGGGTCCATTCTGGGGCCCAGCGAGGCAGACAACTCCGTCTGCACTCACTTCTGGTCCCCAGCCAGCTCCCAACTGAAACCCCCCTCCAGCCCCTCCTTTCTGGCCTTTGTCTCTTTCCTGGACCAGGAGGTCACCTGATATCTTTGTTCACCTTTAGCTATCCCCTTGCAAGGGTGGAAGGGCCCTGGCCATTTGTTGCTAGGAGACAGATTGTCAGCCATTTATGCACACTGGAGACTTAAGAAATGCATAGGGGAAACTGAGGCACCCACACAGTATTCAGAGGAAACATTAAGAACGGTCCCACTTCGTCACACAACCCCAGCGCTGCGTGCTCGGAGCTGGCCTCATGGAAGGGCTCCCTGTAGAGTGATTAAGGGTCTGGGTCTCTAGCAGTTAGGCCGCTGGGCATTTTAAGCCAGCAGGAACTAGTCCGTGCCAGCTGCACGTGACTAGTCACCCAGGATCCCCTGTCCTGTGGCACTGGTCTGGTTAGATTTGTAAATGGAGAAACAGTCCTTGCCCACCTCGATGATGTGGTGTTTGTGTTTCCCATGCCAGGGCCATGGTTTCGGTCAGTTTCCAGGAGCGTTGCTGGATTTTCCACAAGCTGATGGCCATCCTCAACTGCAGGGATGATAGGCGGTACATCCCGGCCATGGCGTTCTTCATTCAGGTGAGCCTCACCGGCGGGTGAGGGTCGTGAGAACAGCCCTAGCCCAGCGGTGACTGTGGCATGGGGCTGACCTATGGCCAGGGGCGACAGGTTTGTAGAAATTTTGGTGGTGACCAGCGGAGCCCGCCCCTCCAAACTCTGCCCCCCCAAACCCTGCCCCCCACCTGCCTAAGTCTCTGGGAGGGAGTTTGGGCGGGGGGAGGAGGTCTGGGGTACAGGCACTGGGCTGGGGTAGGGGATTGGGGTGCAGGAGGGGTGAGAGGTTGGGCCCTGGGAGGGAGTTTGGGTGGGGAAGGGGTCTGGGGTGCAGGCTCTGGGATGGAGTTTGGGTGCTGGGTGCAGGCTCCAGGCTGGGGCAGAGGGTGGGGGTGCAGGAGGGGGTGAGGGG
>NW_020691315.1:0-1975 GCF_002925995.2 Terrapene triunguis
GATTCAGCCCATTTCACCTTTGCACAGGGTGGGATGGCTACGGGGGGAGGGAGGGGGGGGGTAAGGGAAATTTTGGGGTGGCTGTAACCCTCAGAATTCCCCCCCTAGTGCTGCTACTGATCACAAACTTTATCATTAATAAAACCTCATATCCCCAGCCCTAGAAAGCAGAGAAGTATCAGACACTTCCTGCCCCAGTTCACAAGGTAAGTGGGAAGCTGCACAAGGTCACTTCAGGTGGAACTGAGAAGAGAACCTAGGTCGCCAATGTGGAAAGCCCAGGCACTAGCCACTCATTTCTCTTTTGGGATAAATGTATGAAATAGATACAACCTGGTTATGTGTCATTACCCACCACTGCACAACGGAGCCAGGAAGAGAGCACCAGAGTTGTGATCTCTAATCTGTCTAGTAAGCATTTGTGGTCCTGCTGGCACAGTGTGTGTCAAATCCCACTCTGGTGTTTGGCCTCAGAAACAATGGCAATTCCTCCTGAAGTTCAAATGGTGGGGACGTGTGCTGGGGACTGGAGAGGCCATGCTACAAACCCTGCAGCTGTGGGAGTGGGAATTGAGTGGTTCTACTTGATCTATATTTTAGTTTTCTTTTTTTAATAGTTCAATTCACATGATAGTTAAAACTGTTATAATCTGTTGATTGTGGGCCGATGTGCCATAAAATCCTGCTGTTTCAAACTGCGAACATCTGCCACGCGCTGACAGGTTTGGAAATTGAGAAGTGACCCAACCAGCTCTCTGCTCTTGAACAATTCCTGATGTGTATGTTTATATAAAACACATGACCCAGAGTGCAGGCTCAATAGCCTGGATCTTACTGTAATATGTTGCTATCATCATAATGACATACACAGAGGTTCTCATTGGGATGGGGATTCCCCCCTCACACACACCCCAAATCGCTTATGTCAACACATGTCTGCTTCAAAAATCACAGCTGGAAAATTAAAGAGAAATGAGACATATAAAACATGTGTCTTGTTTATTTACCTTAAGTAAATGTCAGGTTAAAAGGAGCTAAGAAGGAACCTTCATAACCAGAATACATGGTAAAAACATCCACAAATTTGAAGAAGTGTTGCTCTGAAAGGTACCAAAGTGGAAATACTGGCCCTGAACTATGGGGTTGAATTAATGTTACAGTCTCTCACTTTCAGAAATATTTTATAGATCTCGATCTCATGTTCTCTCGCCTCCCTTTTCTTTAATTTCATCTAGTTTTACACATCATTTTCTCTAGCACTCCTTTCCCATCTGTTTATTTCTCTGTGTCTCCCCAACCCTTCTCTATTCCCTATCACAGATCATTCCACTCCAGGTTCCCAGTTCTCCCCCTTGAGTTTATCCCTTCCGCTCTTGCTGCCTGCCACAGAGCATTTCCCTCCTCAGGACGATTTTGCTTTCACTCTTCATTTGAGTTTCCCGCCATTTTCTCCAGGCTTCTGTCTTTACACTGGTTTTACTTTATTTTTTCTCTTTTATTCTTTCATTTCTTTCCCTCGTTTTGGTTAAACCTACCCTGTACTCGACTCTCCACACCTTCATCCAGCTGACATCATCCCACCCTCTAACCACTTCCTACTATAGCATCCCTTTCCTCCTGACTTGTAGGTCACACTCTCCAGTTTCTGGGTCTCCCTCTCCCAGGCTCCCTGCTCCCGGGGAGTCTCCAGCTTCTCCCCAAAACCCCAAATCCTAATGACTTAATTCTGTGTCCCTGTCACCCCCACATCTGCCTGTCCCCAGCCCAACTGTTAATTCTACTCCTCAATCCTCACATCACTTTTGCCCCCAGCCCCTCCCTCAGTTCTGACCCTGCAGCCTCACATCTGCCCTTCAGGGCCCCTCTGCTCCTCCTGCAGCTCCAGGGGTTCTTCCCCCCACCCCCTCCCATCCCTGGTGCTGCAGGGATGGGGAGGAGCTTTCAGGGGCCATAGAGATGAGCTATCAGGGATTGG
>NW_020691316.1:0-1705 GCF_002925995.2 Terrapene triunguis
AGTCAGGACCTGTTCAACTACAGGCTGAGCAAGTGCCGAATGGTGGTGGAATGTGCATTTGGCCGTTTAAAAGCGCGCTGGCGCAGCTTACTGACTCGCTCAGACCTTAGCGAAAAGAATCTCCCCATTGTTATTGCTGCTTGCTGTGCGCGCCACAATATATGTGAAAGTAAGGGGGAGACATTTATGGCGGGGTGGGAGGTTGAGGCAAATCGCCTGGCCGCTGATTACGCGCAGCCAGACACCAGGGCGGTTAGAGGAGCACAGCAGGGCGCGGTGCGCATCAGAGAAGCGTTGAAAACCAGTTTTGTGACTGGCCAGGCTACGGAGTGAAACTTCTGTTTGTTGCTCCTTGATGAACTCTCTGCCCCTCCCCCACCACCCTGTTAACTCTACTTCCCTGCAAACCAACCACCCCACCCTCCCCTACTACCCTCCCCCCTTCGAGCACCACTTGCAGAGGCAATAAAGTCATTGTTGCTTCACATTCATGCATTCTTTATTAATTCAGCACACAACTAGGGGGATAATTGGAAAGGTAGCCCGGGATGGGTGGGGGAGGAGGGAAGGAAAAGGACACACTCCAATTTAAAACTTTAAAACTTATTGCTATGGAAATCATCTAGGGTGGAGTGAGTGGGCGGCCGAAGGCCCCCCCACCGTGTTCTTGGGCGTCTGGGTGAGGAGGCAATGGGACTTGGGTAGGAGGTCTGTTGGTTACAGAGGGGCTGTAGAGGTGGTCTCTGCTCCTGCTGCCTTTCCTGCAGCTCAACCATACGCAGGAGCATATCACTTTGATGCTCCAGCAGCCGGAGCATCGACTCTTGCTTTCTGATTACAAGTTGACGCCACCTCTCCTCTTCAGCCCGCGTTTCAGCACGCAACTTCTCCTCTTCAGCACACCACCTCTCCTCTCGCTCATATTGGGCTTTTTTAAAATCAGTCATTGACTGCCTCCACGCATTCAGCTGTGCTCTGTCAGCGTGGGAGGCAGTCTGAAGTTCAGTAAACATTTCGTCACGCGTCCTTCGCTTCCTTCTTCGAATATTCACTAGCCTCTGCGAAGGAGTAAGATTTGCAGCTGGTGGAGAAGGGAGAGGTTGTTAAAAAAGATACATTTTAGAGAACAATGGGTAGACTCTTTCACGTTAGATTTTGCTGTTCACAACATCACACAGCACATGTGCTTTCGTTACAAGGTCGCATTATTCCTCTTATATTGAGAGTCTCCTGGTTTGGTGTAAGAGATCACTCACGCAGTGCCAGGACACAGATTTCAGCTTGCAGGCAGCCATGGTAAGACATATAGTCTTTGGGCTTTTTTAACCTTCTTAACATGTGGGGATGGTTTCAAACAGTTCTGCCCTCATTTCCCATACCAAGCACCCGTGCCATTTAAAATGGGTTTGCAATGTAAAAGGAGGGGCTGCGATTTCAGGTTTAACATGCAGCACAAACCCAACTAACTCCCCTCCCCCACACACCCAATTCTCTGGGATGGTCACTTCAACCCTCCCCCCCACCGCGTGGTTAACAGCGGGGTATATTTCTGTTCAGCAGAGCAGGAAGGGGCACCCCTGAATGTCCCCTTAATAAAATTGCCCCATTTTAACCAGGTGACCGTGAATGATATCACTCTCCTGAGGATAACAAAGAGAGATAAGGAATGGATGTTGTCTGCATGCCAGCAAACACCGGGACCATA
>NW_020691317.1:0-7896 GCF_002925995.2 Terrapene triunguis
AGGGAGGGAGGGAGGGAGGGAGGAGGAGGAGGACGTGCTCTCTCTGGCTGAGTGTCGGAGCCCCATGTAAGTGACACCGTCCAGCCGGCAGCACTGTTAGCCGTGCGTGCTCTGCATCAGGGGGAAGTCCGGACATTTGCAAATTCCCCCCGGACGCTATTTTTAGCTTAAAAAGCCGGACAGGTCCTGGGGAATCCGGATGAATGGTAACCCTAGTTAAACTCTTCAGGGGCATATGACAGTGAAAGCAAACAGATATTGCTCAGGATTCCAAACACTCTTTACTTAGCAGCATGGGATATGTGCAGGTCTAGACAAAATACAATACAGTTTTACACATTTTCGCTGTCTCAGCTTCTTCATCACACTGGGGAATCCTTTGAAGTGTTCAGAGTCCTTTCTTGAGTCTCGTGGCACCTTTTTGGGTCAGCTAGCTTTCTGTGACCTTGGCTGGTAGTCCTGCAGTTAAAGCAGAGCCCCTGCTGTGAAAACATGCCCATCAATTCCTCTTTTCTACAGCAGCTTTGGGTAGGTCTCTGTGAATCTCAAGTTTGTGTTCTCCCTACTAATAGTTTTAGTACTATTGCTGGTGACTTTTCCATTCTCCACTTCATCAACTCCTTGCAAATAAACTTGGTTAGACTGGTTTCCCCTATCAGGCAACCTCTTCAGCATACCCATTGTATGATTAGAGCACAGTCATTAAGACTAACGACTATTTTCTTGGGTCTGGCAGAGATGTGCTACAGACTTATTAGCAAATGGTGGATTCCACATCCGTTCAGAGGCATTCCATGATACAAAAATTTAATATAAACCAGAATTCATAAGTTACACAGTCACATTCTCTTAGCTACAGCAGTGGAAGCTCATGTTCAGTTGGCTACCTACCATGACTTCTAAGTCTTTTTCACTGTCACTGCATTCCAGGGTACAGTCCCCCATCTTATAAGTGTATCCTACTGTTTTTGTTTCTAAAAGTATGATCTTAGGCTCATTTGAGCCCACCTTGCCAGGTGATAGATCTGTATAATGGACCTGTCTCCATCATTTATCACTCCACCAATTTTGTGTTACTTGTTTAAAGAAGGGAGATAAACCATCATGCTTTAGGGCAGGAGTTGGCAACCTTCGGCACGCAGCTCCCATTGGCTGGGAACAGCGAACCGCGGCCACTGGGAGCTGCAAGGGGCCGTGCGTGTGGACGGTCAATGTAAACAAAATGTCTTGCGGCCCGCCTTCGGATTACTCTGATGGTCTGCGTACCGAAGGTTGCCAACCCCTGCTTTAGGGCATAATCCCTCTACTAACTAATGTAAGTTTCTTCCAAATTCCAATGTGCAATTTACTCCATAAGTGTCCATTATAGGGTTACTCACCCTTTCCTGTGAAAAAGCTGGTTCTGGCCACTGTCAGGCAAGGCACTGAACTAGATGGCAACATGGATCATATCCAGTATGAAAATTCCTATGTTATATCATATCAGTGAAAAACAAAACAAAGATGGCTATTTGGAGGTCATATTATTAAATCTCATAACTATTGTGTTGAAAGTCCTCAGAAGTCTCTCAAAAGAACAGAGCAAAGATTGAAAAATTAAATATACATATCTCCTAAAAAGCATCAGAATCTATTTATGCTGAACAGCACCCACTGCACCAGGTTTCCTACAGAAAAAAAGTAGCTTGACAGGCCATTTTTAAATTAAATGCTGAAATACGGATTTCAGAGCCTAACTGCAGGTCCTCAGCTTTGAAAGTTTATGCCATTAATCATTATTTACAAAGGCCTTTTTAAAATTGCCAGTCAAGTTACTTTTTTTTCTGTAGAAAACTTGATGGAATGGATGCTGTTCGGCATGATTGTCAGACTCTAATGCTCTTATAATCGCCAACTTGCATCAACAGAATTAGTTTAAACAAAAAGGACAAGTTGCTATGATTCAAGGATTGTGTTTGAAATTATTCTTGTTAAAAATAAGATATGAAGCTAGAAGTTAGTGAGCCAACATTGGTATGTCGGATAGTAGGCATAATTGATGGACAAAATAGTGAGGGGTTTGGCTATTCCACCCATCACTCAAAAGAACAGATGGAGGCTACTGAAGCAAGCTTCATCATCATGGCTGCCACCCCCACCTTTTTCTGTGACCCCAGGCCTTCATCCTGATCTTGAGTAATGTCCTTACTAGACCAGGCTAGAGAGAGGGAGAGGATGACATCACCACCCTACCAGCTCCAGCTGAATCCTAACCACCACCTGGGATGAAACGACTTTAACATCAGCAGTAATTAAAAAGTATTGATGCCATCTAAGAGCCTGTCAAACAAGGGTTTTTCCCTTCTAAAACTCTCTAAAGCTAGAGTGAGAGGAAACAAGAAATGTTAAAATGAAAGCCTTATTTAACACTTTACATTTCAAATGCTTTAACTGTATCTTTAATAGGTTTAAAGGGTTTTTATTGGTGTGTTTGCCAGGGTACTAAGCAGGCAGAGGTCTCTGTATACCAAACCACACACCTTGTTTAAAACTAATGTCGGACATAGACTGGGTTATGTTAACATCATTGGCCCACTTATTTCACCTACATTAAAATATTATTCCCATACTTTTATCTTCTAAATGCTCTGGGTTTCAGGAAAACTTCACTCAACCCCCATCTCATGCACATGCACAAAACTGCTCTTTATATTCAATAGCCAAATCCTCCAAAGTCTCAAAATACTGTGTTGTACATTTACACGAATATTATGCTTTAATAAAATTAAAATTAAGCAGTTGTTAAAATAAAGTGCACTGGTACGTTATCCTTGCTTTTTTATTGTTTACTTGCTAATATGAAAAATTCTGTAATCCACTAAGTAAGACCTAGAGGCTCTACTGTAATTTTAGAACAATAACTTCCAAAGTAGGTGGCAAAATATAGTGGTATTGGGACTTTTCTTTTCTTATCTTATCACAAATAACTATGAAAAGGCATATTCAAGAGCCTTTGGGCTACCAGCTGTGGTGATCTGTTGTGGAAGGAAGAACAAAAATATATTCCATTCCCTCCCCCTTTTACCGTCCTCTCCCCCTGTTAGAGGGTATCCACACACTAATCCATTTAAACAAGTTTCTTGTGAAGCACTAAGACAGAGTAACTTTACTTAATATATAAACCAGGTGTTTACATTGGGCAAAAAAGTACCAAGATACACAAAAATAAGCCAGTACTGCAAAATGGTGCACCCCATTTATTGAATAGCTAGGCTGTGTGCTTATGGATCTGAATTCATTAATTCTGATCTTAATAGAATTTGCTGCAATATTTCACATACTGAAACTAACCATTTTAAGAGCTCTCCACTTCAGAGTCCATTATTTAGTAATGTTCTACCATAATATTAAACTCTTATATTTTTTTTTTTTTTTTTTTTTATAAACTAGAACAACCTCCACTTCAGGGAATGATTTACCTTGATTGGAAAGGCTCTTTGTGGTAGGTTAGTTTCCTTGATGTAAACTAACCTAAATGGATAATAATGCCTTTTTTGCTAGATGTGCTTAAAAATAACTTTACCTATGCTTTTTTTTAATTACACAAGCGCTGAGCGATTGCCAGAAGACAACTAGGCATCCCATGATAAATTAAAGACTACAAGAGTGCTAGTCAAGGAGAGCTGTCTTATTATTTGTTTTAGCTGGACTAAAGATAAATAATTTAATTCATATTTCTATTTTATACACAATTTTAGAGAATTACAATAAAAATCAAATATTTATAAAGCATGCTGTAGAAAAAATAATTCAGCACACAGACACCTTTGCAAATATACATGCCCAAGTCTTTGCTTTGGATCCCTGAATTCCAACACTGGTAAAATTTAGACCTGTGAGCTGGAAGAAGCTGCATAATATTACTGAATTTCTGCTAGCACCAATGCAGCTGCACAGTTGCTAATAAATGGGCACAAAGTGGGCTAATGTAAAACAGCATAATTAAGATTTGTCTACATGCTAGTTCAGAGTGTTCTTGTATCATAGCTGATGTTACAGACAACTTAAATAAGACCTCTGCCCTGAGGACTACAGTCTAGTTTAAACAAATACTTGGTGTAAGGGATGTGAACAATCTAATGACAAGACACACAGAAACATGTTCAAGAAAGTAGGGCTTTGTCCACACTCCAAATCTGTACCATTTTTAACTACACTGGCACAACCGCCCTAGTGAGGACACAATTGTGTGGACCCAGCTATACTGGCCTAGGCACTTCTATACCAATATAATTGCACCCACAATAGGTGTACCAGAATAATTATTTTGTTTAAATAACGAAAAGTCACACCAACTGAAATAGTTGCAACACTACAACATCTGTTACTTTAGTCAAGAAATTAGCGGATCAAATTAACTGGCAAGTGAGCTCTAAATATCAAATATATGAGGCTGTTAAAATAAGAGTAAATGCTTTCAGAAATGTCAGGATAAAAATTCTAGGAAGACACATTTGATATATTTTTAACTGCATGATGCTAGAGGTGTTAACTAAGTTGCTGTTGATATCACATACAGCTGGAGCATTCTACAAAATATGAAATTCAACCTTACAAGTTAGCATAAAACAGAACATCTGAACTGTTATCGGAATTACTTTAGGGCCTTATCCTTGTCCACTGGAGTCACTGAAAATTGCTGTTATTTCAATGGGACCAGGATTTAGCTGTTAGAATGCATATGTTCATCTTCGAGTTTCAGACTGTTGCCCATCACTATAGCATCCAAGCACCTTCCACATAAAATTAATAGTAATAGCTGACGTCCCTAGCAGATTTTATGGAGCCTGTGGTGGTTCTTCCTTTTCAGGAGTAAAGGCTCTGGTTTTGGTTTTTGGGAGCAGAAGGCGGTTGTCAGTCTTGCTATAAAGGAAAGGCTTTCTTGAAAAGCAAAGTTTTGCACAGTAGTTCCTAGAGATACTGTCAGATGCTAGAGTTGCCTAATCTCCTTCGGAGCTTCTTTCCACACTCAGGCCTGGTCTACACTAGGCTTTTATGTCGACTTTAGCGCCGTTATATCGAATTAACCCTGCACCCGTCCACACCAGGAAGCCATTTAGTTCGACATAAAGCTCTCTTTAAATCGATTTCTGTAATCCTCCCCAACGAGAGGATTAGCGCTAAATTCGACATGGCCATATCGAATTAGGCTAGGTGTGGATGGAAATCGACGGTAATAGCTCCGGGAGCTATCCCACAGTGCACCACTCTGTTGACGCTCTGGACAGCAGTCCGAGCTCGGATGCTCTGACCAGCCACACCCCCGGGAAAATTTGAATTCATTTTCATTTTCCTGTCTGGGCAGTTTGAATCTCAGTTCCTCTTTGGACATCGAGGGGAGCTCAGCAGCAGTGGCAACTATGCAGAGCTCTCCAGCAGAGATGGCCGTGCAATCTAATAGAAAGAGGGCCCCAGCATGGACTGATCGGGAAGTCTTGGATCTCATCGCAGTGTGGGGCGATGAGTCCGTGCTTTCAGAGCTGCGCTCCAAAAGAAGGAATGCTAAGATCTACGAGAAGATCTCCAAAGCCATGGCAGAGAGAGGCTACAGCCGGGATGCAACGCAGTGCCGCGTGAAAATCAAGGAGCTGAGACAAGGCTACCAAAAAACCAAAGAGGCTAACGGACGCTCCGGATCCCAGCCCCACACATCCCGTTTCTACGAGGCACTGCATTCCATCCTGGGAGCGGCCGCCACCACTACCCCACCCCTGACCGTGGACTCCGAGGATGGGATCATGTCCGCGGCCGGTTCCTCGTCGGACATGACAGCGGACGGGGAAGATGAAGAAGGAGATGAGGAGGACGAGGCAGTCGACAGCGCTGGCACCGCTGATTTCCCCGACAGCCAGGAGCTCTTCATCACCCTTACCGAGATCCCGTACCAACCGTCCCCATCCCTTACCCCGGACACAGAATCAGGGGAAGGATCAAGCAGTAAGTGCTGTAAACATGTAAACATTTATTTAAAACAGAACGGTAATATTTATACTATTAACAATGTACATTTATAAAAGTTCTGTAAACTAGTAAAAAAATAATCAGGTACAAAACAGGAATATTTACAAAGGTAACAAATGGGTTTTCATGATTTCTCTGTCTTAGGCTCTTCTCAATTTAGTCCCAAGTGTTTTAAAAAATTTTCACAATGTCCGTTACTCCATGATTCCCAGGCCCAAGACGCTCCACTCCATAGTCCCAGTGCACCTACGCGAAAATCCGGTCAATGTGGCCGGGGATCGACGAGAAATCCTCGTAGGAGAACTCCTCGTAGGTCTCGTGGAGGTAGAGCTCAAGCCTGTTGATCAGGTTCCGGGGTAGGGCGATCTTAGTGGGCCCTCCGTGGTAGCAGACATGCCCCCTCCACGCCACAATCAAGTACTCCGGGATCATGGCCCGACATAGCATGGCGGCATACGGCCCCGGTTTCTGCATGCTTTCCCGCAGCATGCGTTCTCTCTGGGTGTCCGGGATCCTCAGAAGGGTGATGTCGCTCATGACGCCCTGCTTTGAATTAGGGAGGGGAATGTTAGTATTGGGACTGCTTTACAGCCACGCGGTGGAGGGAGAGGGGCAGCATACAGGGATCTTTCCCTGGGACAGCCGCGAGGGGGTGGGACAGGGGCAGAGTTGATGCTGTCCTGATTGCTGGCAGCAGAGACTGGCATTGCTTTCAATGTGAAAGGAGGCCAGTGCTACTGCTGGAGTTTTAAGCAGCCACAAGTCTGCGGCTTACCATTATTGCCCGCTCCAGAAGTTCAGGTCTCCAGCCACGCTTCTCAGATCACTCCAAGACCTCCGCAAGTCCACAGGCACTGAAGGCGACGGCCGAAAATTCGACCTTGTCCTGAGTGCGCATGTGAGAGGTGCAGTGCATGGTCTTGTTCACAGAGAAAGACTAGGTTCTTTGTATACAATTTCATTTATCTGTCTCAGGAATTCACTCCCTTTTCACAATTCACACAGACACATCTGCGACTGTCTCCCAACCCAGCCTGTCAGCACACTCCCAGAGGCTAGCGCAGATTAGGCGGAGGAAGAAGAAGACGCGTGAAGACATGTTCTCAGAACTAATGGGATGCTCCCGAGCCCAGGCAGCCCAGCAGACACAGTGGAGGGAGAACTTGTCACAAATGCACCGAGCAGTCATGGAACGGGAGGAGAGGTGGCGTCAGGAGGACCAACAGGCTACTGAAAAGCTGCTTGGACTAATGAGGGAGCAAACGGACACGCTCCGGCGCCTTGTGGATGTTCTGCAAGACCGGAGGCAGGAGGACAGAGCCCCGCTGCAGTCTATCTGTAACCGCCCTCACCCGCCACCAAGTCCCACACCACCCTCACCCAAACTCCAAAGAAGGAGGGGCGGCAAGGGCCGTTAAAACTTTCAGTCAACCCCTGCAGACTGCTCTAGCACTAGAAGGCTGACATTCCCCAAAATTTCATAAGTCCTTTCCTACCCACCTCACACAAGCCCCCGTCCAAGTTTCACCCCCCACGTTTCATGTCTGGTTCGCAATAAAATGTTTGTTTCTCTCCATTACTGTTTCAGTCAGGTTCTTTTGAGGGAGAGTCTGTCTGGAGGGGGGGAAGGGGCTTGGTAATTGGGCAGGACAGTGACCTTTAGCAGGGTACAGAGGCGGTGTCAGGTCCAGCATCAGGACACATACACAGTGCAGTCACTGGTTACCCTGGTCAGTCTGGGAGGTGTTTTTCATGTTCTCCATTGAAATAACCAGTCCACCAGTGCGGAGCCTGGCATTCCGGGAGTTTAGAAGCATCATTTGCATCAGAACACTGAACCCGCCCCCCGCCACAGTCTGCGTCCCCGGTTTAAAATATTCCCGCGAAAACAGCAAC
>NW_020691318.1:0-5643 GCF_002925995.2 Terrapene triunguis
GGGGGGGGGGGCTGGGAGCCAGGACTCCTGGGTTCTCTCCCCGGCTCTGGGAGGGGAATGGGGTCTGGTGGGGTAGAGCGGGGGGGCTGGGAGCCAGGACTCCTGGGTTCTACTGGGGGGCAGGGGCTTCGGCCTGGCTTAGCTCCCTGTCTAGGCATCTGGGGTTGATGTGACCGCTGTCCTGCTCCCCTACCCCGATACCCTGTGATGTGGGGTTCTCCCTCCATCCCCCCCGCCCGATTTCTCCTTGGGGGCAGCCCCCCCATATTCCCTTGGGGCAGGAGAGCAGAGACACCTCTTCTGCCCCAGAGAATTCATTTAAGGGTCGTAGGTCTGACAGCCCCCCAACTCCCCCCCCCAGTACAACTCATCTGGGGGGCTCCCCCTACTGGATGGGGCGGGGCTTCAGCGAAGGGGGTGGGGCTGCATGAGTAACCAGCATCCCTCGACCAATTGGGGTTTGGGGGTGAGTCTCTCCCCCTGCTGGGTTATTTTCTCCTGCCCCCCCCCCAAAGGATCGCGAGGGCCAGGACCCCACCCCAGCTGAGTCCTGAAGGCTGGAGGTCCCCTCCCAGGTCTCTCTCCTGCCCCAGGGTCAGATGGGAGCCGGCGCCCCCTAGAGGGGAAAGGCCCCAGGGCCCATTCCCCGACCCCGTGAGTCAGCCAGCTCCCCAGAGGCCCCCCGCCCTCCACTCACAGGCCCCTGGCCCCGCCCCCAGCCCAGGGCCCCACCCATTCTCCCTTCCAGCCCCTCCCCTTGTCCTTCCCCTCTGCCTTGCCCCAGCCCTGACCCTCCCCTAGACCGACCCACAACCCTTGCCCCATCCCCAATGTGACTTACAGCCCCGCCCACAGCCTTAGCTCCACCCCTTTCCCCCTCCCTGACCTGTCACCTAGCCCCGCCCCTTGGCCATTTCCAGCCCCTCCCCTAGTCCCACCCATGCCTCTTGCCCTGGGGCCCTCCCCTTCTCCCTGCCCCCCGCACCACGCGAGCCCCACCCCCGGGGCCCAACCCCGCCCCCTCCCCCTAGCGCCCCCCTGCTCCTGCTCCCAGCCCCACCACCTACCTCCAGGGGTGAGGGGCAGTAGTAGGGTCAGCGCTTGGCCCGGTGCCCTCCCAGCCCCACATCGGGGCGGGGTGGGAGACAGAGCCAGGGACCTCCCACACCAGCTGGTAGAGCCCGGAGTCCCCCATCTGAACGAATGAAAACGTGAAGAAAGGAACGCAGGAGAAAATGCAGGGGCAGGAGGGAAGAGCGAAGACGCGAGCGAGCAAAGAAACGAATGGGAGGACCGAGGGACGAACGGAAAGAACGAAGAATGACAAAGCCAGAAGACTGGAAAGAGGGGGAAAAATGAACCAAGAAATAAACAAAAAAACGAGAAACCGGCCAAATGGAAGGATGGGGGAAATGAATGAACGCAGGAACGAATAATAACGCTAATGGATGAGTGACCAGAGCGAAGAAATAAATGAAAACAGGAACGAAGAAAAGAAAAGAGGGACGAACAGAAAGAAGGAATAAATGAACGAAGGAACAAATAGGAGAAGTGAGGGAGAAATGGAAAGAACAAAGAAACGAACGAAGAAATGAAGGAGAAAACCAGACAAATGGAAAGACAGAGGAAATGAATGAACACAGGAATGGATGAGAAAACCGACGGATGACTGGAAAGAGCAGAGAGATAAGTGAGTGAAAACGTGAATGAAGGAATGAAGAAGAGAACAGAGGGACAAATGGAAAGGGAAGAAATGACCGAAGCAACGAAAGAGAGACCCGATGAACGAATGGAAAGAGGGAAGATAGGAATGAAAGGAAAAAGGAAGGAAGGAAGGAATGAGACAACCGACGGACGAATAGAAAGAACAAAGAAATGAACGAATCAAAGGGCAAAGGAGGAACAAATGAATGAAACAAGAAACGAGAGAGTGAACAAAACCACGAAAGAAAGAACAAACCAGCGGGGAAAGGAAGAGTGAAGGAGAAAAGCAACAAAGAAATTAAAAAGGAATGAACGGAGAAGGGAAGAGCAGGAGGAAGAAAACCAGGGAGAATGCATTAAAAACGGACGGAAGTGGGGGAGAGATTGAAAGAGTGAACCCAGGCATCCAGGCCAAACCCCAGGGTGTCAAAACCGTGAAGGAGCAGCAGGAAAATGTGGCAGCTGGACAGAAGGGGGGGCCTTGTGGGGAGCACTGCCCAGCTGATAGGAGGCGGGGCGAACCCGAGCCCCACTCCAGCTCTGACCTCCGACAGCCAGGGTGTGAACCCAGGTGTCCGGGCTGAACCCCAGTTTGGGGACCCGCAGTTTGAGGGAGCTGTGCCCGTGCAGCGTTATGTATGGCTGTTCCTAACTGCCCTGCCCCAGAGGCAGCTGCATCGTAGACTCATAGGACTGGAAGGGACCTCGAGAGGTCGTCTAGTCCAGTCCCCTGCACTCATGGCAGAACTAAATATTATTTAGACCATCCCCGACAGGGGTTTGTCCAACCTGCTCTTCAAAATCCCCAATAATGGAGATTCCACAGCCTCCCCAGGTAATTTATTCCAGTGTTTAACCTCCCTGACAGGAAGTTTTTCCTAATGTCCAACCTAAACCGCCCGTGCTGCAATTTAAGCCCCTTGCTTCTTGTCCTGTCCTCAGACGTTAAGAAGAACAATTTATCTCCTTCCTCCTTGTAACGACCTTTTATGTACTTGAAAACTGTTCTCATGTCCCCTCTCCGGCTTCTCTTCTCCAGACTAGACAAACCCCGTTCTTTCAATCTTCCCTCTATAGGTTATAGACCTTTATCATTCTTGTTGCTCGTCTCTGGACTTTCTCCAAGTTGTCCACATCTTTCCTCAAATGTGGCGCCCAGAACTGGACCCAATACTCCAGCTGAGACCGTATCAGCGCGGAGCAGAGCGGGAGAATTACTTCTCGTGTCTTGCTCACAACACTCCTGCTGATACAGCCCAGAAGGATGTTCGCTTTTTTTGCAACAGCGTCACACTGTTGACTCATATTTAGCTTGTGATCCACTATGACCCCCAGACCCCTTTCCGCAGGACTCCTTCCTAGGCAGTCATTGCCCATTGTGTGTGTGTGCGACTGATTGTTCCTTCTGAAGTGGAGCACTTTGCATTTGTCCTTATTGAATTTCATCCTATTTACTTCAGACCATTTCTCCAGTTTGCCCAGATCATTTTGAATTTTAATCCTCTCCTCCAAAGCACTTGCCACCCCTCCCAGCTTGGTATCATCCGCAGACTTTATCAGTGTACTCTCTACGCCGTTATCCAAATCATTGATGAAGATATTGAACAGAACCGGACCCAGAACCGATCTCTGCAGGACCCCACTCGTTATGTCCTTCCAGCCTGACTGTGAACCCCTGATAACTACCCTCTGGGAACAGTTTTCCAACCAGTTTGTCACCCACCTTATAGTAGCTCCATCGAGGTTGCTTTTCCCTAGTTTGTTTAGGAGAAGGTCATGCGAGACAGTATCAAACGCTTTACTAAAGTCTATACCACGTCTACCGCTTCCCCCCGTCCACACGGCTTGTTACGCTGTCAAAGAAAGCCATCAGGTTGGTTTGACATGATTTGTTCCTGACAAATCCAAGCGACTGTTACTTATCACCTCATTATCTTCTGGATGTTGGCAAAGCGATTGCTTAATTATTTGCTCCATTATCTTTTCTGGTACAGTGAAGCTGACTGGTCTGTAATTCTCGGGTTGTCCTTATTCCCCTTTTTGGAGCTGGGCACTAGATTTGCCCTTTTCCAGTCTTCTGGAATCTCTCCCGTCTTCCAGGACTTCTCAGAGCTCATGGCCAATGGCTCAGCCACCTCCTCAGGCAGCTCCGGGAGGATTCTAGGATGCATTTCATCAGGCCCTGGTGGCGTGAAGACATCTGACGTGTCTAAGCAATTGTTAACTTGTTCTTTCCCTATTTTAGCCTCTGATCCTACCTCGTTTTCGCAGGCATTCACTACGTTAGCCGGCCGCTCGCCACCGGGACAGAGAAGTCATTAAGCACCTCGGTCATTTCCACATTTTCTGTTATTGTTTCCCCCCCGTACCCGGCATCTCAGGTCCTCACCTATCCCTAGAGGCCAGGCTCTCCAGGTCTCCTCCCAGGGCATGGTCTCTTCACCGTACTCCCTGATTGGAGTGGGATCTTCATGTGCCATAAGCTCCTATCAGAGCTCCACCTAGACACAGACATCAGGACCCCAGGCATCCTAGCTCCCAGCCCCCCCCAACTCTAACCACTAGGCCCCCACGCCCCTCCTGCCTCCCTGTCCCCCCTGCTCTAACCACTTGATCCCACTTATCCCCGCCCCAGAGCTGGGGAGAGTACCCAAGAGTCCTGGCTCCCAGCCCGCTCCCCACAAGCGCCAGACCCCACCCACTCCCAGAGCAGGGAAAGAACCCAGGAGTCCTGCCTCCTACCTCTCTGGCTTTTCTGTCAGTTGCTCAGCGAGCTGCAGAGAGGGAGGATGGTGAAATGCCACCAGTGAGGAGTCACCACAGTCCCCCCACCCCACAGCCGCCCCCAGGGGTCAGGGATCCGGGGTCCACCTCAGCCAGCCCCACTCACCTTTCTTCAGCTCCAGGGAGATCTCGACCTGCTTTGCCAGCTTGGGGGGGGGGTCAGACTTGCGCCCCTCCAGCCCGGGACCCTCCCTCTGCCCCCCTGATCCAACCCACAGATCCCACTGTCCCCCTTCTGGCTGGGACCAATAAGCCCACATCTCCCCCTTTCACCCCCCACAATCTACACTTGGTCCATCTTTGACAGCACAGCTAGGAGGGGTTAGCACCTGGTGTCTGATCTGTGAGGCCCGGAGCCCTGGCGAAGACCCCCCTGCTCAGCCCCCTGCCCAGTCTCCCACAGCACGGCACCCCCAAGCGCCCGGCCCTTCCTGCCAGGGGAGAGCGCCTTCTGCTCAGCCCCCCGCCCCACTCCCTGCTCCACGGCGCCTCCCAGCACCCGGCACCGACTGCCAGGGGAGAGTGCGCCCCCCCCCAATGAGCTGCAGCCCCTAGCCTGGTACCTTGGACAGCTCCTGCGTGTGGGGTGCTGTTCTGGCAAGGGGCGACAGGGGGCTAGATGGGGAGGTAGGGCACAGATTCATTCCCCCTATCCACACACTGACCCAAAGCGCCATACGCCCCCCCCATGCTGACCCCAACCTCGCCCCGCAATACATCTTATCCCCCCTGCCTCTCCTCTTCCCCAAAGGGTGCCAATTAGGGCAGTCTCAGAGCCAGGCATCCCCAGCTCATTAACCCCTTCCTGGCTCGACTCCCCCCGACTGTCTCAACAGGGGTTAGAGCTGGGGGGGGCAAAGGGGGGCTGGGAGCCAGGACTCCTGGGTTCTCTCCCGGCTCTGGGAGGGGAGTGGGGTCTAGTGGTTAGAGCAGGGGGACGCGGGGGGGAGGCACTGGGAGTCAGTGTTTGCCTGTGCCCCTGCTGGAGGGGATGAGACAGAAGGGATGGATTGGGGGGAACCGGGCCCTGCCCTGTTCAGCTCCTTCTGCCCTCAGCTCCTGCCCCTCCTCAACGCCCCAGCCCCACAACCAACCCCTCTGTCCCTCTCCCAGCTCCCAGCCCCTTCCAGCCACACACCCTCTAGCCCCTCCCCC
>NW_020691319.1:0-3827 GCF_002925995.2 Terrapene triunguis
GAGGCGTGGGAGCAGTTTTAATGCAGGAAGGACCGGATCAAGAATTCCATCCTGTCGTGTTTCTCAGCAAGAAACTGTCTCAGAGGGAAAGCCACTGGTCAATCAGCAAAAAGGAATGCTACGCCATTGTGTACGCGCTGGAAAAGCTACGCCCATATGTTTGGGGACGGCGTTTCCAACTACAAACAGACCATGCTGCGCTACAGTGGCTTCATACCGCCAAGGGAAATAACAAAAAACTTCTTCGATGGAGTTTAGCTCTCCAAGATTTTGATTTTGAAATACAACACATTTCGGGAGCTTCTAACAAAGTGGCTGATGCACTCTCCCGGGAAAGTTTCCCAGAGTTAACTGGTTAACAATTGTTCTTGGAATGAAACATATTGTTAGTTTTTATATAATCAGTAGTATGTCTAAAGGTACATGTGTCTTATTAACTCTGTTTTCTCCTAGAACTCCAGGAAGAAATCACAGCCAGTGTGGAACCGAACGTCCAACACTATCTGTGATTTGGGGGGCGTGTCATAACTATAAAGGGAAGGGTAACAGCTCTCTGTGTACAGAGACTCCAAATCCTTTTACCTGTAAAGGGTTAAGAAGCTCGGGTAACCTGGCTGACACCTGACCCAAGGACCAATAAGGAGACAAGATACTTTCAAATCTTGGGGGGGGAAAGGCTTTTGTGTGTGCTCTTTGTTTTAAGGGGTGGTTCGCTCTTGGGACTGAGAGGGACCAGACATCAATCCAGGTTCTCCCCATCTTTCTAAACAAGTCTCTCCTATTTCAAACTAGTAAGTAAAAAGACAGCAAGGCGTCTTAGATTTACTTTGTTTTCTCAACTTGTAAATGTACCTTTTTACCAGAGTGTGTATCTTTGTTTGCTGTACTTTGAACCTAAGACAGAGGGGGGTCCTCTGAGCTCTTTAAGTTTGATTACCCTGTAAAGTTATTCTCCATACTGATTTTACAGAGATGATTTTTACCTTTTTCTTTAATTAAAAGCCTTCTTTTTTAAGAACCAGATTGATTTCTCCTTGTTTTAAGATCCAAGGGGGTTTGGATCTGTGTTCACCAGGGAATTGGTGAAAGGTTTCTCAAGGCTTCCCAGGGAGGGAATTCTTGTGATGGTGGCAGCGGACCAAAGCTAAGCTGGTAGATAAGCTTAGAAGTTTTTATGCAGGCCCCTACATTTGTACCCTAAGGTTCAAAGTGGGGATCAGCCTTGACACGTGGTATGGGGGGGGTCATCATTTTTTGGGGAGGCAGGGCTGGCCTTATGAGTGGGTGACCGCCCAAGGCCATGTGGTCATGGGGGCCCTGTGGTCTGTCCCCCTCCCCGAACACACGCAGCCAGACCAAGGCCCCTTCAACTCCCAAGTGCTGAGCCTAGAGCCAGAGAGGAGCAGGGGCAAGGGTTCCTGAAACCTTTGTAGAAGTGCCACCAGCGCTGGAACGGGAGGGGCCATGCCCCTCACTTTTTAATATGGGCATAGTTTTGGGGGCAGGGGCCGTGTTGCCCTCCAAACTGCAAGCCGCCGCCAGGGGCTCTGCGCCTGCCCAAGGCTTGCAGTTTGGGGGGGGGGGTAACACCGCCTCCTACCCCACAAACTTTGCTCATGTTAAAAAGTCCCCTGGCCCTCCTGGTTCTGGCGCTGCTGTCTGGAGGTACCCTGGGGGCGGGGGGTGTGTTCCAACTGTGCACCGGGTCAAGGTGCTAGTCCTGGTGGGGCTGGGGAGGGACAGGACTTCCTCTTCTCCTGCAGGGGCCACTCCCGGGACTGGGTCAAACCCACCTCTGGGACCCTCCTCCGGCTGCAAGAATCTCCGCGGCTGCTCACTGTGCAGTGATCCCCCCTCCCCCCCACGGCTGGAGAGCAATGGGGGCAGGAAGTGGGGTGAGGGTGTGGAGCTTTCTGCAGTCGGGGGATGTTACCAGAGGTGGGTCATGAGCCCAGCACATGGTAGGGGTCCCAACTAGGGCGCCCCCAGTCCTGCTCCTGCCCCTCCCCAGTGGATTTCATGGAGGAGACCAGATTTTTCACTGCCATGAATTTAGTAGGGACTTATCTATGAGGGAGGTTAAATACTAGTATTTCCAAATACATTTAGAAGTCACTACTTTTGTTCATTTACTGCAAAACTTTACTATTAAATAAAAAATGTGGCCAATTTGATTAAACTGTGCCCACTCTGTGGATGGATTAACTAAAGCTTTAAGCAGAAAATCTTGAGTGTTGTCAGCTTTCCCTACTTAGAGGTTTTTTTGTCAACCCTACCCCATGGGTCTGAGCTCAGGTGGGTAACTCGAGCCTCCACTTGTGCCACAACATCCACACAGCTATATTTAGTGTGCTAGTGTTAACCCCACTAGCATGAGTCTGTCTACCCCGGCTGGGAAGCTTGTTCTCAGCTGTCGTGCAGACATAGCTGTATGGTCTGTCCAGGTAATGTGAGAATGGTCAAGGAATTATGAGGACATAGAATTTCAATTCTTACCAGTTCTAGAACTCTGACAAAATAAAGACCTTTAGGGAGTTGTATGTGGAGGGCAGTTTCATATGCATCATCTCCAGCATTGCTCAGAGATATATTCAAGAGTAAAGTCTTCATACTTCCAACTGAAAGATATGTTTTCTTTTCATGAGGTCTATAAAAATAAGGAAATATATTTAAAATGTTATACTGTATGAGAAAACCAGTGATATGTACAACATGTACAGAGACAAGTGACCTCAGTAAAAAGGAGAGTGTCTGGAGAAAGGGGGGGAATAAAAAGCGAAACCCTTTCAATGTGGTAAGGTATTTGCAAAAGCCCAATTGGAGGTTGTTGGTCAAATAGGTATTTGCTCATCTAGCTGAAGGCAACTCAATCTTCCACTATTTAAACAGTACTCAATCCACCATAATGTTTCACTTACATTGCACTTTTTAGGGTCTGAGTAACTGCAGTGCTAGTTCAGAGATGCATGACTAGTAAGGAATGCTGCTTACTCCTTTGCTAGGTCTTGTGTCCCAGACAGAGATGTAGAAGAATGTCCTCCTGCTTCAGCATCTCTAAGGGGAAGTTACTCCTCTACAGAGGAGCCACATGAGGTCTGTGCACCACTTATGCCCTCAAGTTAAAGCTTGGCAGGCCCTCTGCATAGAGGAGAATTTCACCCAGAATGGAGAACATTAGAATGAGGGTGGCTATATCAACTGAATTTATTAAGGAAACATTCCAACAGGGCAATAAATATGTGCATAAATTGTAATGCTTATGTATGGTTGAGAGTTTCTGGTCTCACTAGTTGGGTTTTTCTCTGTCTTCTATTGAGATCTGCATTATTGATTTTTTTAAACACAGAGAAATGTTTATGATTAAAGCCTTGTATTTATATCCCTACGTGCTACATAAGGCTGCAGTCTTCAGCTTTCAATTGTGGTATGGGACTGAGTTAATGTGAAACAGGACAAAAGGAAGGTGAGTGAACATGCCTATTTTATGTTCTACCTAGTGTTCTATAATCATGTTACAAGTGAAGGCACCTAAGAGGTTCTAAAAGAAAACTTCAGTTTGACATTAAAGTTTAATTAAGACTTGCAAAAGAGCTGCCTAGAAATAGGCATTTATCAAATATTCTGGCTTGAAACCAAACATTAGTCACTGAACACCTTTGGGAAAGAAGTTGGCACTTAGACAAGCAACAGAAGGTGAAAGCACTGCATAAGCAGCTAGGTTCCAAGACAACATCAAATTAAAGAGAAACACAATGTTAACATTTCAGTAGTTGGATTTCTAGTTCACTTTACCTTTTAAAGTTATTTTACCACATTTACATAATTGC
>NW_020691320.1:0-3001 GCF_002925995.2 Terrapene triunguis
CCCCCTCTTCATTGGCCGCCCCAGGCACCTGCTTGCTAGGCTGGTGCCTGGAGCCGGCCCTGTACATACATACATACATACATACATACACACACACACATACATACTCCTGCTTAACATCCCTTACACTGCTTTAATTTTTACACAGCTGTACGTAGATTACATTTGGGGGCAGTTACGTTCCAATAGAAACCCCTTATGTTCTTTTAGCAAATTTGACTAAATTGTCCATAGTCAAATGATTTAAATCAGATTGTCTCTTTGCCTGGATTATTTACAGACATTTCTTTGGAAAAGGGCCCATTTTCCCTTCAGAATGGCTGCAAAGAAACCAAGAATTCCCTTCCTATAAGACTTTTCCTTTTTAACATTTTCACAACGTTAAACTGCTTAATTCCCTCCTGCCTGTGCAGAGTTTTCACTCTTTCCTTAAATCACTTGTTTATCTCCCAGAATGACGCCTTCATCAGCTCAGATATCACCATTGTCCCAGGGATGTGACTGTCCTTTCCTTACTGGTGCCACTCTGCCTCTCAGGGCACCCAACCTTTATCTGTTGCCTGCCTGCTTGTCTGGGCCCGCTCCTGCTTTCCTCGCTGAACCGCCCCTTCCCATGGGCACAGGCTTTGTGCCACTAACCATTTAGCAAGGGGCAGGGGGGCTCCTGAACTAGCCCCCACCCCTCCTGGTCCCTTTTCTTCATTCCCTTTCTCTCTTGTTGCTCTATGTGACGGCGCAGGGAGCGGGGCAGATTTGACCTGGGAATGTTGCAGGGGAGTTACATTGGGGATGGGGCACGTCCCTTGAAAAAAAACTACCTGAGCTGTAACCTGAGCCAGGAGCGGGGTTGGGAGAAGTGACACCTTCTGGCCGGGAGACGGAACAAAGGGGAGGAGGAGGGAGAGAGCTGCTGGAGGAGTTTTTGTTTTCAGTTTGGGGCTGGGTGGTGCAACGCAGGGAACCCCAAGCTGGGGTCTAAGCTCCCTAAACCCCCCAGAAGGACTTGATTGAGGGGTTCTGGTTGTACCTACATGCTCTGCTTGGACTGTGTTCCTGTTTTACTGGCTGGCTGAGAGTCCCGGTGAATCGCAGGAAGAGGGGTGCAGGGCCCTGACTCCCCCACACTCCATGACACTCTGGGGTGGTCATTCTGCCAGATAGACAGCGATCCTTTCCGACAGAAGGCACTGGCACCCTGCTATTATTTACGGTGTTAGACTCTATCAGTTCAGTCCTAAAGACCTTAGGCTGCCCAGGCATTTGCCACCAAATTGGTTAACTGCACACATTAGGGAACCCTTTTCCCAGTCCCTAGGATCCAGGATGTAACTAACCTGGTCAACTGAAGTACCCACCCCCTTTCCCAATCCGTAGGGCTCCGGATGTATCCTACTCCTGCAGGTGTGCAAGGCCTTTTCCCAGCGAAAGTCATATCCTTAACCTCTTTTTCTTACCAATCACCCAAACCAGACTGCACATGCTACACACACAGTGCTCACCACTCCCAAGAAGGCAGATGAACTTTTCCTGCTGGCCAGTAGGGATCAGGTCCATCTGGGGGATTCCTGTTTCTGCCCGGTGTCATTGGCAGAGTGGTGAGTTCTGGCAGCTCTGAACTTCGGGGCTGTGTCCTGGAGTTGGTTCCCAAAGAACTTCTTTTTGGACCCCAGTTTATAGAGTGAAATCTGAGTCCTTGTTTAGCTGTACCTTAACCAATCATTATACTAACATGTTACTAACCAATCCTAACATAGCGTAACAACATTCTCTAACCAATCCTACCCCACCACCTTCATTCATTTACGCCTAGCAAAATTAATTATGTAACAGCCAGAAACAATCAAAGAACCAGACGGAGACCAGACAGACAAACAATAGGGAAGTGGGGACCATAATGACAAAACAATAAAGAAATGAGGATTTCACAACCACAGCTATTGAGAAGTGATTTCTTGCCAGACAGATGCTGTCAAACTCAGGTTTTTTTAACCATCTTAAGATCTGTTTCTGTATCTGGTGATAGTGGGGGCCATTCGGACGGGGTCTCCTTCTTACCAGCCCGATCTTACATTGTTTTAATGTAGTTTAGATGGAATGTGAGGATGTGACTTCCTGCTTCTCCGCTAATGGCTGCTGCTTGGATGCTCTTTTAATCTGGCTGCAGACGAAGGCCTGATCCTTACAGGGGGCTGGAGTGAGCAGGGGGCGGGGCCTCAGACAAGGGGTGGGACAGGAGTGTTCAGTTTTGTGCCATTAGAAAGCTGGCAACCCTAAGGCTAATGCTCTGGCCACTAGCCCCTCCCTTCGTCCGGCTCCTGCTGCCCTGTCCCCTGGGATTGCAGATTGCCCGGGGCAGGGGCTGTGTTTGGCGTGCAGCGCCTGGCACGGTGGGGCCTGGTCCTGACCGCAGGGGCAGCGAGTTATATGGGCCCGTGGTGCCCGTGCTCCAGCAAATTCAGGACCCGGGGACCCAGCTCCACCAATGCGCGGGGCTGGGTCTCTCCCCCGGCCCCACCTGCCACCCCACGTGCTCCCTGAAGCGTCCCTGCCTGCGCCCTGGGCAGCGGGCGGCTGCCCTGCCGCTCCGCGCTGTGCTCCCTTGCCAGCCACTGCCCTGGCCGGCTACCAAAGGGAGCGGTGCCGGCGGCAGGCTGCGGCGTTTGGGTGGAGGTTCAGAGGAGTGAGTGAGTGAGTGCAGCAGCTCAGGGAGCCCCAAGCCCCCTTCCTCTCCTCTCCTCTGCTTTTCTTTTGCTAGTTTCCCTTCTGTGTGGCTGTAGCCGGGGCACTCCGATCGCCCCCCCCCCGTCCGCTTCCTCCTCCCCATCTCCACTTCGTGGGGGAGAAACTCGGGCTGTTTTTCTGTCTCCTCGCTGCAAACAACTTTACTGCTTCTCCTCCTTCCCCGTCCCACTGAGCCAGCTGCTTCCCCTCTGTCTCCCTGGGTGCAGTGTGGCCTCCTGCTGCCCCACGGCCAGCCGGACTCCTCGCTGCACCTCCGCAC
>NW_020691321.1:0-2033 GCF_002925995.2 Terrapene triunguis
TCTTCAGCACGCCACCTCTCCTCTCGCTCATATTGGGCTTTTTTAAAATCAGTCATTGACTGCCTCCACGCATTCAGCTGTGCTCTGTCAGCGTGGGAGGCAGTCTGAAGTTCAGTAAACATTTCGTCACGTGTCCTTCGCTTCCTTCTTCGAATATTCACTAGCCTCTGCGAAGGAGTAAGATTTGCAGCTGGTGGAGAAGGGAGAGGTTGTTAAAAAAGATACATTTTAGAGAACAATGGGTAGACTCTTTCACGTTAGATTTTGCTGTTCACAACATCACACAGCACATGTGCTTTCGTTACAAGGTCGCATTTTTCCTCTTATATTGAGAGTCTCCTGGTTTGGTGTGAGAGATCACTCACGCAGTGCCAGGACACAGATTTCAGCTTGCAGGCAGCCATGGTAAGACATATAGTCTTTGGGCTTTTTTAACCTTCTTAACATGTGGGGATGGTTTCAAACAGTTCTGCCCTCATTTCCCATACCAAGCACCCGTGCCATTTAAAATGGGTTTGCAATGTAAAAGGAGGGGCTGCGATTTCATGTTTAACATGCAGCACAAACCCAACTAACTCCCCTCCCCTTCACACCCAATTCTCTGGGATGGTCACTTCACCCCTCCCCCCCACCGCGTGGTTAACAGCGGGGAATATTTCTGTTCAGCAGACCAGGAAGGGGCACCTCTGAATGTCCCCTTAATAAAATTGCCCCATTTTAACCAGGTGACCGTGAATGATATCACTCTCCTGAGGATAACAAAGAGCGATAAGGAATGGATGTTGTCTGCATGCCAGCAAACACCGGGACCATACGCTGCCATGCTTTGTTATGCAATGATTCCAGACTACGTGCTACTGGCCTGGCGTGGTAAAGTGTCCTACCATGGCGGACGGGATAAGGCAGCCCTCCCCAGAAACCTTTTGCAAAGGCTTTGGGATTACATGAAGGAGAGCTTTCTGGAGATGTCCCTGGAGGATTTCCGCTCCATCCCCATACACGTTAACAGACTTTTCCAGTAGCTGTACTGGCCGCGATTGCCAGGGCAAATTAATCATTAATCATTAAACACGCTTGTTTTTGAACCATGTGTAATATTTACAAAGGTACACTCACCAGAGGTCCCCTGTGTGCCCTCAGGGTCTTGGGTCAGTTCGGGGGTTACTGTTTCCAGGTCCAGGGTGACAAACATATCCTGGCTGTTGGGGTAACTGGTTTCTTCGCTTCCTTGCTGCTGTGAGCTATCTATGTTCTCTCCATCCTCATCTTCCTCGTCCGCCGAACCCGCTTCCCCGTTTGCAGAGAGGGACTCATAGAACACGCTTGGGCTAGTGGTGGCTGCACGCCCTAGAATGGCATGCAGCTCCGCGTAGTAGCGGCATGTTTGCGGCTCTGCCCCGGACCTTCCGTTTGCGTCTCTGACTTTGTGGTAGGCTTGCCTTAGCTCCTTAATTTTCACGCGGCACTGCCGCGCGTCCCTGTTATGGCCTCTGTCCTTCATGGCCTTGGAGATCTTTTCTAATGTTTTGCCGTTTCTTTTACTGTTTCGGAGTTCGGCGAGCACTGCTTCATCTCCCCAGATGGCGATCAGATCCTGTACCTCCCGTTCGGTCCAGGCTGGAGCTCTTCTGCGATCCTGGGACTGGGACTGGGACTCCATCACGGTTACCTGTGCCGATGGGCTCTGCATGGTCACCTGTGCTCTCCACGCTGAGCAAACAGGAAATGAAATTCAAACGTTCGCGGGGCTTTTCCTGTCTACCTGGCCAGTGCATCTGAGATGAGAGTGCTGTCCAGAGCGGTCACAATGAAGCACTGTGGGATAGCTCCCGGAGGCCAGTAATGTCGAATTCCGTCCACACTAACCCAATTCCGACCCCCTAAGGCCGATTTTATCGCTAATCCCCTTGTCGAGGTGGTGTTAGGAAACCGGTTTAAAGGGCCCTTTAAGTCGACAGAAAGGGCTTCGTAGTGTAAACGTGTCCCGGCTTAAGTCGATTTAACGTGGCTAAAGTCGACCTAAACTCGTAGTG
>NW_020691322.1:0-4284 GCF_002925995.2 Terrapene triunguis
ATAGTGCTTCAGGTCTGGGATGAATCCCAGTGGCTGCGAAACTTTCGCATGCGGAAGGGGACTTTCCTCGAACTTTGTGAGTTGCTGTCCCCTGCCCTGAAGCGCAAGGACACCCGGATGCGAGCAGCCCTGACTGTCCAGAAGCGAGTGGCCATAGCCCTCTGGAAGCTTGCAACGCCGGACAGCTACCGGTCAGTCGCGAACCACTTTGGTGTGGGCAAATCTACCGTGGGGGTTGTTGTGATGCAAGTAGCCAACGCAATCGTTAAGGTACTGCTCTCAAAGGTAGTGACCCTGGGAAACGCGCAGGTCATCATAGATGGCTTTGCCGCGATGGGATTCCCAAACTGCGGTGGGGCTATCGATGGGACTCACATCCCTATCCTGGGACCGGACCACCAGGCCAGCCAGTACATCAACAGAAAGGGCTACTTTTCAATGGTGCTGCAAGCACTGGTGGACCATCGGGGACGTTTTACAAACATCAACGTCGGATGGCCGGGCAAGGTTCATGACGCTCGCGTGTTCAGGAACTCTGGTCTGTTTAGATGGCTGCAGGAAGGTATTTTCTTCCCGGACCACAAGATAACTGTTGGGGATGTGGAGATGCCTACAATCACCCTCGGGGACCCAGCCTACCCTCTAATGCCCTGGCTCATGAAGCCCTATACTGGCGCCCTGGACACAGAAAAAGAACTGTTCAACTACCGTCTGAGCAAGTGCAGAATGGTAGTGGAGTGTGCTTTTGGCCGTCTCAAAGGGAGATGGAGAAGCTTACTGACTCGCTGTGATCTCAGCGAAACCAATATCCCCATTGTTATAGCAGCTTGCTGTGTGCTCCACAATCTCTGTGAGAGCAAGGGGGAGACCTTTATGGCGGGGTGGGAGGTTGAGGCTAATAGCCTGGCTGCTGATTACGCCCAGCCAGACAGCCGGGCGATTAGAAGATCCCAGCGGGACGCGCTGTGCATCCGGGAGGCTTTGAAAGCTAGATTCCAGACTGAGCAGGCTAACCGGTGACTGTTAAGTTTGTGGACACAGATGCTGAACCTGCCCCCGTTTCTTTACCCAGTTCATTTTGACTATCCTCTCCAGTTACATACCCCCTTCACCCCCTTCCCCTTCCCAAAAAATAAAATCAGTTCTATTTTGTTAATGAACACCGTTGTCTGTATTGCTGTTTTCGCGGGAATGTTTTAAACCGGGGACGCAGACTGTGGCGGGGGGCGGGTTTAGTGTTCTGATGCAAATGATGCTTCTAAACTCCCGGAATGACAGGCTCCGCACTGGTGCACTGGTTATTTCAATGGAGCCTGCCAGCACTCCTGGGGGGGACTGCGTGTATGTGTCGGCTATGTGACTTTCTGGCAGGGGGGGTAGGGTTACAGATCCCCTGCTGCGTGGATCTGTGAGCCAGGATAAGGACCGCTGCATAAGATCTGTAACTGCCCTCCCCCGCCACAAAGTCACAGAGCAACCCCCCCCCCTCCCCCCAGAACATGAAAACCACCTCCAAGACTGACCAGGGTAACCAGTGACTGCACTGTGTATGTGTCCTGATGCTGGACCTGACCCCGCCTCTGTACCCTGCTAAAGGTGATTGTCCTGTCCAATTACCAAGCCCCTTCCCCCCCTTCAGACAGACTCTCCTCCAAAAGAACATGATGGAAACAGTAATGAACAGAAACAAATATTTTATTGTGAACCACACATGAAACGTGGGGGGTGAAACTTGGACGGGGGCTTGTGTGAGGTGGGTAGGAAAGGACTTTTCAAATTTTGGGGAATGAGAGCCTTCTAGTGCTAGAGCAGTCTGCAGGGGTTGACTGAAAGTTTTAACGGCCCTTGCCGCCCCTCCTTCTTTGGACTTTGGGTGAGGGTGGTGTGGGACTTGGTGGCGGGGGAGGGCGGTTAGAGATAGACTGCAGCAGGGCTCTGTCCTCCTGCCTCCGGTCTTGCAGAACATCCACAAGGCGCCGGAGCGTGTCCGTTTGCTCCCTCATTAGTCCAAGCAGCTTTTCAGTAGCCTGTTGGTCCTCCTGATGCCACCTCTCCTCCCGTTCCATGACTGCTCGGTGCATTTGTGACAAGTTCTCCCTCCACTGTGTCTGCTGGGCTGCCTGGGCTCGGGAGCAGTCCATTAGTTCTGAGAACATGTCTTCACGCGTCTTCTTCTTCCTCCGCCTAATCTGCGCTAGCCTCTGGGAGTGTGCTGACAGGCTGGGTTGGGAGACAGTCGCAGATGTGTCTGTGTGAATTGTAAAAAGGGAGTGAATTCCTGAGACAGATAAATGAAATTGTGCACAAAGAACCTAGTCTTTCTCTGTGAACAAGACCATGCACTGCACCTCTCACATGCGCACTCAGGACAAGGTCGAATTTTCGGCCCTCGCCTTCAGTGCCTGTGGACTTGCGGTGGTCTTGGAGTGATCTGAGAAGCGTGGCTGGAGACCTGAACTTCTGTAGCGGGCAATCATGGTAAGCCGTAGACTTGTGGCTGCTTAAAACTCTATTAGTAGCACTGGCCTCCTTTCACATTGAAAGCAATGCCAGTCTCTGCTGCCAGCAATCAGGACAGCATCAACTCTGCCCCTGTCCCACCCCCTCGCGGCTGTCCCAGGGAAAGATCCCTGTATGCTGCCCCTCTCCCTCCACCGCGTGGCTGTAAAGCAGTCCCAATACTAACATTCCCCTCCCTAATTCAAAGCAGGGCGTCATGAGCGACATCACCCTCCTGAGGATCTCGGACACCCAGAAGGAACGCATGCTTAGGGAAAGCATGCAGAAACCAGGGCCGTATGCCGCCATGCTATGTCGTGCGATGATCCCGGAGTACTTGATTGTGGCGTGGCGGGGACATGTGTGCTACCACGGAGGGCCCAGTAAGATCGCCCTACCCAGGAACCTGATAAACAGGCTGGAAATCTACCTCCATGAGACCTACGAGGAGTTCTCCTATGAGGATTTCGCATCAATCCCCGGCCATATTGACCGGATTTTCGCCTAGGTGCACTGGGACTATAGAGCGGAGCGTCTTGGGCCGCAGAATCATGAAGTACCGGACATTGTAAAAATTTTTTTAAATACTTGGGACTAAATTGTGAAGAGCCTAAGGCAGAGAAATCATGAGAAACCCTTTGTTACCATTGTAAATATTCCAGTTTTGTAGCAGATAATTTTTTACTTGTTTAAAGTACTTTGGTAAAAACACATTGTTAATATTATGAATATTCCCGTTCTGTTAAAAATAAATGTTTACATGTTTACAGCACTTACTGCTTGATCCTTCCCCTGATTCTGTGTCCGGGGTAAGGGATGGGGACGGTTGGTACGGGATCTCGGTAAGGGTGATGAAGAGCTCCTGGCTGTCGGGGAAATCAGCGGTGCCAGCGCTGTCGACTGCCTCGTCCTCCTCATCTCCTTCTTCATCTTCCCCGTCCGCTAACATGTCCGACGAGGAACCGGCCGCGGACAATATCCCATCCTCAGAGTCCACGGTCACGGGTGGGGTAGTGGTGGCGGCCGCACCCAGGATGGAATGCAGTGCCTGGTAGAAACGGGATGTGTGGGGCTGGGATCCGGAGCGTCCGTTTGCCTCTTTGGTTTTTTGGTAGCCTTGTCTCAGCTCCTTGATTTTCACGCGGCACTGCGTTGCATCCCGGCTGTAGCCTCTCTCTGCCATGGCTTTAGAGATCTTCTCGTAGATCTTAGCATTCCTTCTTTTGGAGCGCAGCTCTGAAAGCACGGACTCATCGCCCCACACAGCGATGAGATCCAAGACTTCCCGATCAGTCCATGCTGGGGCCCTCTTTCTATTCTGGGATTGCACGGTCACCTCTGCTGGAGAGCTCTGCATCGTTGCCACTGCTGCTGAGCTCACCACGATGTCCAAACAGGAACTGAGATTCAAACTGCCCAGACAGGAAAAGGAATTCAAATTTTCCTGGGGTGTGGCTGGTCAGAGCATCCGAGCTCGGACTGCTGTCCAGAGCGTCAACAGAGTGGTGCACTGTGGGATAGCTCCCGGAGCTATTAGCGTCGATTTCCATCCACACCTAGCCTAATTCGATATGGCCATTTCGAATTTAGCGCTACTCCTCTCGTTGGGGAGGAGTACAGAAGTCGAATTTAAGAGAGCTCTATGTCGATCTAAATAGCTTCGTGGTGTGGACGGGTGCAGGGTTAATTCAATGTAACGGCGCTAAATTCGACATAAAAGCCTAGTGTAGACCAGGCCTAAGTAAATCCTATCTATACCTCCTTGCCTCAACTTCCTCAGAACTC
>NW_020691323.1:0-3025 GCF_002925995.2 Terrapene triunguis
ACGCCCAAGAACACGGTGGGGGGGCCTTCGGCCACCCACTCACTCCACCCTAGATGATTTCCATAGCAATAAGTTTTAAAGTTTTAAATTGGAGTGTGTCCTTTTCCTTCCCTCCTCCCCCACCCATCCCGGGCTACCTTTCCAATTATCCCCCTAGTTGTGTGCTGAATTAATAAAGAATGCCTGAATGTGAAGTATCAATGACTTTATTGCCTCTGCAAGTGGTGCTCGAAGGGGGGAGGGTAGTAGGGGAGGGTGGGGTGGTTGGTTTGCAGGGAAGTAGAGTTAACAGGGTGGTGGGGGAGGGGCAGAGGGTTCATCAAGGAGCAACAAACAGAAGTTTCACTCCGTAGCCTGGCCAGTCACAAAACTGGTTTTCAACGCTTCTCTGATGCGCACCGCGCCCTGCTGTGCTCCTCTAACCGCCCTGGTGTCTGGCTGCGCGTAATCAGCGGCCAGGCGATTTGCCTCAACCTCCCACCCCGCCATAAATGTCTCCCCCTTACTTTCACATATATTGTGGAGCGCACAGCAAATAGCAATAACAATGGGGAGATTCTTTTCGCTAAGGTCTGAGCGAGTCAGTAAGCTGCACCAGCGCGCTTTTAAACGGCCAAATGCACATTCCACCACCATTCGGCACTTGCTCAGCCTGTAGTTGAACAGGTCCTGACTGCTGTCCAGGCTGCCTGTGTATGGCTTCATGAGCCATGGCATTAAGGGGTAGGCTGGGTCCCCAAGGATCACGATAGGCATTTCAACATCCCCAACGGTTATTTTCTGGTCTGGGAAGAAAGTCCCTTCCTCCAGCTTTCGAAACAGAAGAGACTGCCTGAAGACGCGAGCATCATGTACCCTTCCCGGCCAGCCCACGTTGATGTCGGTGAAACGTCCCTTGTGATCCACCAGGGCTTGCAGCAGCATTGAAAAGTACCCCTTGCGGTTTATGTAGTCGGCGGCTTGGTGCGCCGGTGCCAAGATAGGGATATGGGTTCCGTCTATCGCCCCACCACAGTTTGGGAATCCCATTGCAGCAAAGCCATCCACTATGGTCTGCACGTTTCCCAGAGTCACTACCCTTGATATCACCAGGTCTCTCATTGCCCTGGCAACTTGGATCACAACAGCCCCCACAGTAGATTTGCCCACTCCAAATTGATTCCCGACTGACCGGTAGCTGTCTGGCGTTGCAAGCTTCCACAGGGCTATCGCCACTCGCTTCTCCACTGTGAGGGCTGCTCTCATCCTGGTATTCTGGCGCTTCAGGGCAGGGGAAAGCAAGTCACAAAGTTCCATGAAAGTGCCCTTACGCATGCGAAAGTTTCGCAGCCACTGGGCATCGTCCCAGACCTGCAACACGATGCGGTCCCACCACTCTGTGCTTGTTTCCCGGGCCCAGAATCGGCGGTCCACGGCATGAACCTGCCCCAGTAACACCAGGATTTCCACATTGCTGGGGCCTGTGCCTTGTGAGAGGTCCATGTCAATTTCCTCATCACTATCGTCGCCGCGCTGCAATCGCCTCCTCCTCAGCTGGTCCTGGTTTGGCTTTGGCATGTCCAGGAGGCTCTGCATGTTTTCCAGGACAATGCGCGTGGTGTTCATAGTGCTCAGAATTGCCGCGGTGATCTGAGCGGGCTCCATGATCCCAGTGCTGGCTATGGCGTCTGGTCTGAAAAAAGGCGCGAAAGTAGTATCTGACGGACCAGGGGAAGAAGGGAGGGAGGGAGAGAGGGAGGGAGGGAGGGGCGAGTGACGACATGGCATACAGGTACAGGGAATTAAAATCAAGAAAGGTGGCTTTGCATCAGGGAGAAACACAAACAACTGTCACACAGAATGCCCCCCCCCCAAAGATTGAACTCAAAAGCCTGGGTTTAGCAGGAGGAAGGGGGGGAAGCAAATGAATACAGAATAAATCTATTTTTTACATCTTAAGACGACGGTGCAGCATGACTGATAGCCCTTGGCATTTTCTGGGTGCTTGGCAGCAAATACTGGGCGCTTGGCAGTTAGCCTTCAGGTCTATTGCACGATCTGATACCCAGTATGACAACGATGGATACCAGTCGTAATATACTATCTACTGCCCAAAAGGCAAGGGGTTGCTGCTGTGTAGCAATGTTGCCCCATCCTGCGCATAATACGTCTGATAACCATCATCATCAAGGCAAGGGGGCTGGTGCAATGCAGCCCCACGGCTGCCAGCCCCATGTCTGCCAGCACCCAGATAGCCCTCGGCCTCTTCTGGGTGCTTAGCAGACAATATTGGGCACTTGGCAGAAAATAGCATACTACGACTGATAACCATCATTGTCTGCCCGGGTGCCCATGATCGACAGCCACTGCAGTACGATGACGACGGTTACCAGTCGTAATATACCATCTTCTACCAAAAGGCAAGGGGCTGGTGCAATGCAGCCCTACGGCTGCCAGCCCCACGGCTGCCTGCACCCAGATCGCCAATGAAGGCTACCAGTCATGCTGCACCGTCTACCGCCAAAAGGCAGTAAGCTGCTGCTGCTGTTTAGCAATGCAGTCCCACGTTTGCCGGCACCCGGAAGACATATGGTGACGGTGAGCTGAGCTGAGCGGGCTCAATGCTTGGCGTGGTATGTTGTCTGTACAGGTAACCCAGGTAAAAAGGCGCGAATCTATTGTCTGCCGTTGCTGTGACGGCGGGGGAGGGGCCTGACGCAATGTACCCAGAACCCCTCGCGGCACTGCTTTGCATCATCCGGGCATTGCGATCTCAACCCATAATTCCAATGGGCGCCGGAGGCTCCGGGAACTGTGGGATAGGTACCATAGTGCAATGCGCCGGAAGTCGACACTAGCCTCGGTACTGTGGACGCGGTCCGCCGACTTCATGCACTTAGAGCATTTTAGGTGGGGACACACACAATCGGCTGCATACAACCGGTTTCTATAAAACCGGCTTCTATAAATCCGACCTAATTCTGTAGTGTAGACATAGCCTAAAACTGATTTAAATTTAGAGCCCCTCCCCCCATTTCTGCTTTGT
>NW_020691324.1:0-2667 GCF_002925995.2 Terrapene triunguis
TCCTCCCTCAAACGTCTTCCCATTACACCTTTAGCATTAGAACCAAATGCGACAGTCACAGCTCCACTTTAGCGCCCACTGCCCCGCATGGTTTTCATCCGCTCCTACTTCTCCATAGCTCTCAAGACCTGGCCTGTGGCGATGCACACCTAGCACGCCTGACCGTGTCCTACAAAGGGTTCGTGCTGGGGAGGAAGAAGAGAGAAGGGCTGAGGGGCCCCATGGGTGGAGGGTGGGACTGAGGGGAAGGGTAGGGATGGGGGTGCAGGTTGGGGAATGTTGGAGAAAGGAGAAAAGGGCACTGGGGGGCCCACAGATCTAGGGACAGAGTGGGGTGCAGGTTGCGTTGGGCTGGGGGTGTTGGGAGGGGGAAGAAAAGGGGGCTGAGGGGCCCAACAAATGGGGGGATGAACTGGGGGAAGTGTTGGGGAGGAAGGGGGGCTGAGCAGTCCCTACAGCTGGAGGCATGGATGGAGACGCAGGTGGTTGTGAGCTGGGAGAATGTTGGAGAGAGATGGGAGCTGAGGAGTCCCATGAGTGGAGGAATGAACTGAGGGATACAGGCATGTGGGTTGGGGAAAGTTGTTGCAGGCTGGGGGGGGGTTGGGGAGGGAGGGGGCTGAGGGGTGCTATGGGAGGAGGTATGGATGGGGGAAAGGTAGGGATGGGGTGCAGTTTGGGGTGGCCTAGGAGGTGTTGGAGGGAGAAGAAAGGAGGACTGAGGAGCCCAACGGATGGGGGGATAGACGGGAGTGGGTTGGTTTGGGCTAGAGAAACGGGGGTGCAGATTGGAGAAGGTTGCAGGCATGGGGGGCGGGGCAGGTGGGTTGGGGACCGGGGAAGCGGGTTGGGGAAGGGGGGGGGGGGGGGGGGGAGACGAGGAAAGTCGCAGCGGGCAGGTTGGGGAAGGTTACGGTGGGTTGGGGACCAGGGAAGTGGGTTGGGGCAGACTGGGGGTGCGGGTTAGAGAAGGTTGCGGCGGGCTGGGGGTACGGGGGGGGAGCTTGCGGCAGGCTGGGGGTGCTCATTAGAGAAGGTTGCGGTGAGCTAGGGGTGCGGAGGGATGGGGGTGGGCTCGGGGTGCGGATTAGAGAAGGTTGCGGCGGGCTGGAGATGTGGGGGGACGGGGCGGGCTCGGGGTGCGGGGCGGAGGTTGCGGCGGGCTGGGGTGCAGGTGGACTGGGGTTGCAGGGGGGGCGAGTGAGGTTGCAGCAGGCTGAGGGTGTGGGGGGACGGGGCGGACTGAGGGTGCGGGGAGACAAGGGGACGAGGAAGGTTGCGGCGGGCTGGGGGGGCGGGGAAGGTCGTGGCGGGCTGGAGGCACAGGGGAGAAGGTCGTGGCGGGCTGGGGGCGCGGGGGGGTGGGGGGGAAGGTTGCGGCAGGCTGGGGGCGCGGGGGTACAGGGGGCGCGCTGGGAGTGCACGTTAGAGAAGGTTGCAGCGGGCTGGGGGTGCGGGGGGACGGGGGGCGCCCTGGGCATGCACGTTAGCATAGGCGGCAGGTTTGTATAATTTTTGGTGGTGCCCAAAATGGTAGTGCCCCCACCCCCGCTCCCGCCTGTAAGCCGATATATATATTTTATTAAATAGTGTAAACATGGACTGGAAGCCGTAAGCATTTAAGTGCAATGTTTCTCTTTATTGCACAATATCACTATCAGAAAAATCCATTGTTGATTATTAGCGGTCCTACAAATCAAGAATTTGTTGCTGGGATAAAATGAAGCTACAATGCATCGGCGCCACAAGATTACAAGGGTCAATTAAAAGTGGAAAGTCAGCTTGTTGCCTGCTTCAACATACAGTATTATATTTTGTTGCACCTGTTGTGATGAAGTGGGAATGTTCTTAATGTTTTCTCTGAATACTGTGTGGGTGCCTCAGTTTCGGGGACAAAGATCAGGTGGCCTCCTTGTCCTGAAGAGACACAAAGGCCAGAGGAGGGAGTGTCAGTTTGGAGCTGGCTCGGGAAATGGGGAGAGGCCCAGAACTTGGGTCTGGCCTCCCCACCCCCAAGATGGACCTGACTGAGGAGTCCTGTTTTCTGTACCTACAAGCTCTGTTTTAGACTGTGTTCCTGTCGTCTAATAAACCTTCTGTTTTCCTGGCTGGCTGAGAGTCATGTCTGACTGCAGAGTTGGGGTGCAGGGACCTCTGGCTGCCCCAGGACTCCGCCTGGGCGGACTCGCTGCGGGAAGCGCACGGTGTGGAAGGGCATGCTGAATGCTCCTAGGTCAGAGCCAGGAAGGTGTAAGCTTCTTGCCCTGGAGACAGTCTGCTCAGAGAGAGGAGGCTCCCCCAGAGTCCTGACTGGCTTTGTATGGAGTAGTTCCAGAGCATCCCAGCATCCCCTTCTACACCATGCGCTTCCCGGAAGACCGCACAGGCACTAACACTCCCTCCTCTGGCCTTTGTCTCTTTTCCAGCCATTAGGAGGCCACCTGATCTCTTTGTTCTCCAACACCTTCAGTTGGCACCTTGCAGTAGAGCGGCCCAGGCCATTAGTTGTCCGGAGACAGGGTTTCGGCCATTCTCTGTGCAGACACCATCACACTGGCCCTCTAGGGCTCTACAACAATCACACAACCTCTTATCCCACCATCTAGATCCTTAAGAAATACATAGGGGAAACTGAGGCACCCACACAGTATTCAGAGAAAACATTAA
>NW_020691325.1:0-4414 GCF_002925995.2 Terrapene triunguis
TTTGTTGTGTGGTGTGTGGTTGCTGGTGAGTATTTGCTTCAGGTTGGCGGGCTGTCTGTAAGCGAGGACAGGTCTGTCTCCCAAGATCTGTGAGAGTGAGGGATCATCCTTCAGGATAGGATGTAGATCCTTGATGATACGCTGGAGAGGTTTTAGTTGGGGGCTGAAGGTGATGGCTAGTGGTGTTCTGTTATTTTCTTTGTTGGGCCTGTCCTGTAGTAGGGGACTTCTTGATATTCTTCTGGCTCTGTCAATCTGTTTCTTCACTTCACCAAGTGGGTACTGTAGTTGTAAGAACGCTTGATAGAGATCTTGTAGGTGTTTGTCTCTGTCTGAGGGATTGGAGCAAATGTGGTTATATCTTAGAGCTTGGCTGTAGACAATGGATCGTGTGATGTGGTCTGGATGAAAGCTGGAGGCATGTAGGTAAGTATAGAGGTCAGTAGGTTTCCGGTATAGGTTTCTTTTTAGTATGAGGCAGTGGCCATACACCAAGACTCCACTTTAGCTGGTGGGCTAAACCAGGGAGAAGGTAGCCATGAGGGGAAATGACTATCCCCAGCATACTAAGTCTGCTTTGGGGGTCCAACAGCTGGAAAAGCACTACAACAACTTGTTGTAAGGCTTGACAAGGCACAAAAGATGTCAATAGCTATCCACTGCGGCTAGTGAAGTTCCGAGTTGTTGTGATCCTTTGTGCCACTGGTCTTTGACTGCAGCAGCCGGCATTCACACACTATTAATAAAGAAAGTCCTGCAGTGATAGGTGAGTGGAGAAGTGACAAGTGTAGATGAACACTGAGGGTCATAGTCACAAACTTGCATGCAGGCGACCTGGGGCTCTGATCAATCAACCTTGAATTCTGGGCAGCAATGATGGTTGGCAACATTCAAGGTGATTGAGCAGCCTTTTTCAGGACAGAACCGCTCACCCTAATAAGAAAAGGGTCTAGAAAAGGGGCCCTAACCATTGGCTGCCCAAATTTAATATGACCAGGTTACTGTGACTGTTGGATCATCCACTCAGCAGTCATTCTATACGTAAAACAAGAGCTCGCACTATGGCAACATAGAGCACAGATAATAAATCAAGACCTGAAAGATGTACAGCATAGATTTCAAGGGAACATGCTGTTGGGATGGTGCCAGATTGGTGTGGCCATGTTGAATGAATGGTGTGAGCATAACTTGACATGACTTAAACATGTCGAACTGCCTGAAGAACTGCCGAGAATCCTGGGAGCATGGTCCCTTTAAGCAGAAGCAGACTTGATAAAGGACTGGCAAAACCTGCGTGTGCGATTGATATTCAACCTATTGGTTGGCAAATATGGGCCTATGCAAAAGTAAATATCACATGCATAAAGTTCCAGCATGGAGCACAGGTCGACCTGGTTATAGTGACCCACAGCAAGAACACCATGCCAGAGAGCCAGAGTGAATGATTGGTGAGTGAGTAAATGTGGCGTGATCTCTGTTCGGTACCCCCTCCAGCCCCTTCTAAAATACTAAGCAGCCAAAATTAATAACCACACGCCCACTGGGCATGCTTTTGAGACATGTGACTCCTTTGAGGAAAAAGAGGATAAGAATCAAGCACAGTAAATTACTGTCAGAGAGAGGGGGATTCCTTAATTGACGCTTGAAGAAGCTGCTAGACAGAGTAGCCAAAACTCTGCTCCGTGGGCTCAAGTAGGACTGTGACCAGAGGGGTTTCCAAGGCCTGGCCTCGAGGGGATTCGAGACAGACCAGAGGGCTGTGGAGACCAGACCTGGAGAGAAGAAGTCATCCATCGAATTGGTAACCACCTTCTCTGTTTGCCAAGCAGGAACTGTGTGAGGCTAGCACAGGGCCTGTTTGTGTATGTTTGTGATAGAGTGGCTTGCTAAGAGGAATGTATAGCTCTTAATGTATAGTTCTTAAATGTCTAACATAGGAGTTATGTGCTTAATGTAACCCTTTACCACTTGTGTAATTCCTTCTCAAATAAACTGCTGTGTATGCAAGATAATTATTGTGGACCTTTTTCATTGGTATGACAGTAATCTGCTCCACTGGGAGCCATTAAAGATCCATTTCAGAGGTAGTAGCCTCCTGGTGCCGACACTTGCTAGATACAGCATCAAGATAGCTGCCCTCAGCAAAACCAGAATTGCAGCCAAAGGCTCCATAAAGGAATTAGGAAGTGGTTATATCTTCTTTGGGAATGGGAAACCAGCAGAGGAAGACAGAATTTATGGTACTGTTTTTACCATTAAAAACAGCCCCCTGAAATCACTGCAAGACTTATCTGTGGACAAAAATAAATGCCTGATGACACTGACTTCCCACTGGAAATTCACACTTTGTGACTCTTATCAGTTCACATGCTCCAACCATGAACCATAGAGAAGAAATAAAAACAGCTTTATTTTGATTTGGATGACATAATCCAATCTATACACAGTGAAGACAAACTCATACTTCTGGGAACCTTTAATGCCAAAGCTGGCAGAGAGGGATGCTGGGAGTGCTGGAATACAGAACAGTGGGAGTTGGAAAAATAAGCAGCAGTGATCTCCTCCTGCTCAGGAAGAGCATGCCAACCAATATAACACTTTGTGGATACATCCAAGATCAAAGCACTGGCACCTGATTGACTAAGTCATTATATGGCAAAGAGACGTCAGGGACATCAAGATCACCAGAGCAATCCAAAGAGCAAACTGCTGGATCAATTACAGGATGATCACAGCCATTTTCAATTGACTTGTTGTCCCTCAGTGAAACAATGCTGAACAGATTAAACCAAAGTTGAACATAGAAAAGTTGAGACATCCATTTCATTAAGAAAAACGGAGGGAAAACTTGGAGGAAAAAGTTGATAGTATTATATTATCACCCAATAATGCACTTGAAAAGTGGAATATAATCAAATGAGACATCCCTCAAGCCTCAGGAGAAACTCTAGGCAAAAAAAACCAAAACCAAAAAGTGGTTTGATGAAAATGATGATTACATTAAAAAGATCCTCAAGGAGAAGTTTCTATCTTGGCAAAACAAAAAAGATAAACATCAAAGGAAGAAAAATTCAAGTACTGCAAGCCAAGCCTCAAAGAGGACTTTTTGTTCTACATGATAACTGATCAGAAAAGATTGCACAAGAAATACAGCATTACACTGACACCAATACCACCAAGCTGATTTATGGCCCATCAAAGTCAGAACCAGCTCCACTAAATAGTTCAGATAGATCTACCTTAATCAAAGACAAGAGATGCAACAAAAGGTCACTGATTCAGAGTGACATAGATCAGTTGGTAAACTGAGCACAAGCAAAAAATATGCGTTTCAATACAGCTAAATGTAAATGTATACATCTAGGAACAAAGAATGTCGGCCATACTTACAGGAGGGAGAATTCTATCCTGGGATGCAGTGACTCTGAAAAAGATTGGGGGTCATGGTAGATAATCAGCTGAACATTATCTCCCAATGTGACGCTGTGGCCAAAAGAGCTAATGTGATCCTGGGATGTATAAACAAGGGAATCTTGAGTACGAGTACAGAGGTTATTTTAGCTCTGTATTTGGCATTGCTGCGACCGCTGTTGGAATCCTGTGTCTAGTTCTGGTGGCCACAATTCAAGGAAGATGTTGATAAATTGGAGATGGTTCAGAGAAGAGCCACGAGAATGATTAAAGGTTTAGAAAACCTGCCTTATAGCAATAGACTCAGGGAGCTACATCTATTTAGCATAAGAAATAGAAGGTTAAGGGGTCTGCAAGTATCTACACAAGGAACAAATATTTGATAATGGCTTCTTCAATCTAGCAGAGAAAGATATAACACAATACAATGGCTGGTTGAAGCTGGACTAATTCAGACGGGAAATAAGGTGTATATTTTTAATGGTGAGAGTAAGTAACTATTTGGAACAATTTACCAAAAATTGTGGTGAATTCTCCATCACTGACAATTTTTAAATCAAGATTGGATGTTTTTCTAAGAGATCTGCTTCTAGGAATTATTTTGGGGGTGTTCTACAGGCTGTATTATACAGAAGGTCAGACAAGATGATCACTATGGTCCCTTCTGGCCTTGGAATCTAAGACAGTGGAAAGAAATCCCCCAGGAACTAAGGCTTTCTACCCTAAGATTCATAGAGTCCAAGGCCAAAAAGGACCATTGTGATCATCTAATCTGATCTCCTGTATAACACAGGCAAGAGAACTGCCCCAAAATAATTCCTGTTTGAATAGAGCATATCTTTAAAAAAAACAACTAATCTTCATTTAAAAATTGCCAGTGCTGGAACCTGAAGCTAGACAAATTCAGACTGGAAATAAAGCATAAATTTTGAACAATGAGGGTAATTAACCACCAAAACAATTTTCTAAAAAAGTTGTGGTGGAGTCTCCATCACTGGCAATT
>NW_020691326.1:0-4243 GCF_002925995.2 Terrapene triunguis
AGTAAGTGACAGGAGAGCTGCAGAGAGGGTCTCCTACCCTCCCCCCCCCCCCCCCCCAGCGGCAGACCCCTCCCACCCCCCCGGTACAAGTTACCCTAGTGACAGAGCCCCCCAGCCCTGCCCGCTCCCCAGCCCCCCGGCTTGCAGTCTGGGCTGGCCCCGGGGCGCGGCGCCCGCCCCACCAGCTGCAGCAGGCGCTGGGTGAGATAGAGGCTGGCAGGGCGGCGCGACAGCAGCTGCAGGAGGGGATCCGGGCCCAGCGAGACCGACAGCACCTGCAGAGGGGGCGGGGAAGGAGAGAGGGGCTGTCAGGGGAGCAGGGCTGGAGCTGCCCAGGTCTCTCCCCTCCCCACCCATGCCCCCAGCCCAGCCTCCCAGCAGGGCATCCCTCCCCCTCCCCCCGGGCAGGCTGCCCCCGGCTCACCTTGCCGCTGCGGCACACCCCCACCAGGCCGTGGCGGGGGGGGGTCGGGCACCGTGGCGAAGACGATGTCCCAGGCCAGCTGGACGCGGTGCAGGGGCTGGGCGGTCTCCACGTCGGCCAGGAAGAGCAGGGCGTGCTTGGTGAGCACCAGGGCCAGGCCCAGCCTTGGGGCAAACTGCGGGGAGGGGAGGGGAGGGGAGGGGAGGAGAGGGGCTGGGTCACGCACGCCCAGATAGCCCCACACTGCTGGCAGGCACCCCCAGCAACCCCCCTCATCTCCCCCAGGGACCCACCACACACCCTGCTCCTGGCTCACCTGCACGGCGCTGGGGAAGTCCCCGGGCCTGGCACCCTTGAAGGCTAGGCTGGCGCGGGCACTGAGCAGGGCAGCGTTGCCTGGCTGGTGTGGGCCCAGCTCCACCACGTGGAACTGAGAGAGAGGGGGGTGGTCAGATGGGTACAGCCCTTCCCCAGCCCCCATCTGCCACCTGCCTGCCCCCCGCCCTGGCACTGCCCTCTGCCACCTCCACTCCCGCCCACCCCAGGCACTACCCACAACCCTCCGGGAGCCAGCCCCCACCTGCCCTGCCTTTCCTCTCCCACCCACCGCAGGCACTAACCACAACCCTCCGTGAGCCAGCCCCCCTCCACTCCTGCCCAATTCAGGCACTACCCACACCCCTCCGGGACCCCCCCCCCCCCCCCAGTCACACACCTGCCCGTAGCGCTCTGCCCCGTGCCGGACGGCGGCCAGCAAGGCGGAGGAGGGGTGGGGGTTCCTGGAGAAGCTGTGCCGGGGCAGCGCCACCGCCTGGGCCTCGATGACCTGGGAGAGCCGCCCCCCCCGCCAGTGCAGCTGGGTCAGCCCCACCACCTGGCCCTTCTGGGGAGAGACACGGGGTCAGCCGGGCAGAGGGGCCGCTGGGATTATGGGGGCAGCTGGCAGGGGGGGGCGGTCCTTACCTGGTCCAGGCCCAGCGTGGACAGCGCCAGCCAGAGCCCGCTGGCGTCCTGCTGGTATCCCACCACCTCCGTGCGCCACAGCTGCTCATGGCGCCAGAACTGACGCCGCGGCTTTGGGCCTGCCGGCCGGGGGGTACAGACTAGAGTTAGGAGCTTAGAGAGCCCTGCGACCACCCCTCACGGCACCCCCTGCCCCACTCCGCCCGGCCACCTCCCACGGCACCCCTTGCCCGATCCCCCCCCGCCAACCAGCCCCCCTCCCCACGGCATCCCCTGCCCAACCCCACCGCTGACCAGCCCTGCTCCCCACGGAACCCCCTGCCGGACCCCCCCCATGCCAACCAGTCCCGCTCCACAGGACCCCCAGGCTAGCCCCCCATTGACCAGCCCACCCTCCTCCCAGGGCGCCTGTCAGCTCCCCGGCGGGGGTGGCCTGTGGCATGCTCACGGCTGAGGGCCCAGTGGAACACCTCCTCCTCCGTCACCAGCGCCAGCGTGTTGGGCTCCAGCCAGGCCCAGAACTCCAGGGGGTGGGCAAAGGTCCACTGCCAGTGTAGGCAGCGCTGCGCCACGTCGAACACCTGTGCCACACAGCCCGCTGCGGGCAGAGACAGGTCAGCGCCCCGGGGCCCGGCCCCACGGCCCGCTGCGGGCGGAGACGGGCCCAGGGCCCGGCCCCACAGCGCCACAGCCCGCTGCGGGCGGAGACGGGTCAACTGAGCCATGGGGGAGGTGAGGTGAGGACCCCCATTGGGGTGCAGTGAGGCCATGGGGCTGAGGGTCAGGCTGGGGCCTCTATGGGGAGTTGATGCTATTACCAGTCAGCCTGGAACACCCCCCACCCTGTTCCCTGGCCTGGCCCCCGCTGCCCCCCTCCTCGTACCCGTGAGACCTCCATACCTCGTAGGGCCAGCAGGGGCTGGCTGGGGTGGGCCAGCGCACCCTGGGCCTGGTGCAGGGGCCAGCTGTGGGTGGCTGGGCCGTGGGGCTCACGCAGGTCGAGCAGGGTGACTCGGGCCCCAGCGGGGTCCTCAGGGGGGCCATGCCGGACGCAGAGCCGCCAGGGCGCGGAGAGGGTGACGCGAGGGTAGGTGATCTGCTCTGAGGGGATGCCGTGGTGCTGCAGCTGGGGGGAGAGAGGGGTTAGAGGGGCACCAGCACCTAGGTCATCCCCCCACAGTCCAGAGCCTTCCTGCCCCCAACACAGCTGTGCATCCCCAGGGGTCCCCCAGCCCAGGGTCCCCCCTTCTCCAGACACTCTTCCCTCAGGGATCACCACTCCCCCACCTTCCCCAACACAGGTCACCCCCCAAAGCCCTCCACCCCCACCATGACACCCCAGAGCCCCCTTCCCTTTACCTGGGTCAGCACCTCCACCCGCACGGGGGACTCACCCATGGCTGAGGGGGCAGGGAGCTTACCCCTAGGTGGCCCCAGGCACCCAGCCGTGCAAGACACACTACACCCCCAAAGCCCTTCCCCAGGGAAACCCCCTCCCCCTGCTCACTAGCTCCCTACTGGGCCTCCACAGGGGTCTGATATATCCCCTCCCCCAGCACTGCCCGGCCACACCCTGCTGCAATCAGCGCTAACGAATGGGTGGAGCCCACCCTCTGACAACATCACAGAGAGCAGCTTGGGACCCAGGAGTCCTGGCTCTACCCCACCAGCCCGCACTCCCCTCCCAGAGCCACAAGAGAACCCAGGAGTCCTGGCTCCCAGCCACCCTGCTCTAAACCACTAAACCCCATATCCCTCTCAGATGCATGAGAGAACCCAGGAGTCCTGGGTCACAGACTATGACTCCCCTTCCCCCTGCACTGGGGTTCCTTCCCAGCCCTTCCCCCCACTTCTCCCCAGGACTCTCAGTGGGGCACACACGGTGTATGGGGACCCCCACTCCCCTACGTACCACCTGCTCTGGCAGGGTCCCAGCCTCCGCGGTCTGTGTCGGGGAACAGGCCCAGCGAGTGTGAGAGCTCCAGGGATCGGGGCCTGAATGTGAGCCAGCAGCCCGGCCGGGGCCCTGGTGTGAACTGATCCCTCAGCCCAAGGGCCTTAACTCCACCGCAGGGCACTGGATCCCACTGCTCACACCAGCGGGGATGGAGCGAGATCAGGGACCGTCGGGCCGGGCGTGGCGCAGACCCGCAGGGAGCGAGATCGGGGGCCGGCCGCGGCGCAGACCCACGGGAAGCGAGATCGGGGCCCATCGGGCCGGGCATGGCGCAGACCCGCAGGGAGCGAGATCGGGGGCCGGCCGTGGCGCAGACCCACGGGGAGCGAGATCGGGGCCCATCGGGCCGGGCGTGACACAGACCCGCAGGGAGCAAGATCGGGGGTCCCGTTGTGTGGGGCGCAGGGTCTCAGCCCCTCCTATGAGAGCAGGATGTGTCTGTACACAGCCGAGCGCTGGGGTGTAGAGCCAGGGAGCAGGAACTGAAGTGGGAGGGAGTGGTAGAGAGCTGGGGAGGGGCCCAGGGCTGGCAGGGGCTGCGGGTCAGGAGTGAGGGGCACCGCAGGGCTGGGCTGGCGGTGGGCTGCGGGTACGTCCATCTCCCTGCAGTGCCACAGACCCATTGACCCCCCCCCCACCCAATCTCAGACCCTCAGCCCCAGGACACCCAGGTGCTGGAGCAATCCCAGGGTGCCGGGGGGATTATCCGGCTCGGCTGCTCGTTTCATTTAACGATATTTCCGGATTAAAAACTCCCAGGATTGGAGCTGAAGCCGCAATTTAATCTCAGCCCCTAATGACAGACAGCTGTGCCTGGGGAGGACAGGGGGACGGGCTGCCAGGACCCCCATGCCGGTGCCCCTCACTCCCGACCCGCAACCCCTGCTAGCCCAGCCCTG
>NW_020691327.1:0-3408 GCF_002925995.2 Terrapene triunguis
GTCCGTCGGGGTCGCTCCATTGGGGTCCGTGGGGCAGCCCCCCAGCTCGGACTGTTTACCCAGAGCACGTTGTAGCCCCAGGGCCGACGCTGCGACCCCTGTTCCCGTGGCCGGTGCCGGGGGCTCTGCCCGCGGGGGGGACCTCGGTCCGGTGGAGTCCCGTCGGGCTGGGATGTGGATTGACCCGTCGGCGCGGGGCAAGGGACAGGGGTGTGGGGCAGGGGCGGTGCCCTCTGCTGGGGGGCACAGAAGCGGGGCTGGGCGCCGGTGGCCAGTCTGGAGCTGAGCTGGCCCAGGGAGTAGGAGAGAAACCTCCCCCTGCCCCCCACCCGCCGGCTTCCCACGCACCAGAGTGGGGCAGATTCACACGGCTCCCAGCACCACCTGGAGCCCCGAGTCCTCGCCAAAGTCCGGATGCGGTGGGAGCGCATGGACTCGGGCAGCTGGATTCGCTAGATGTGGGCTGGGAGGGGAGTGGGGCCTAGTGGTTAGAGCAGGGGGGGCTGGGAGCCAGGACTCCAGATACCGGCCTCCCCTGCCCGCACCCCCCAGGACTCGGCGCGTCCCCTCCTCCACCTCCCCCCAGTCCTCCTCTTCCCGCCACCGACCCCACCGCCCGGCTGCTCCGAAGGCCCAAACCGCTCTCCTGCCTCTCAGCGGCAAAACTGCTCCTGCCGCAGAAGCGAGAACATTGGCACTAAACCGGAGGAAAAGCCCAGGCAGGAGCAGAGCTGCGGGTGAAGGGGGGGATGGGGTGGGGGGTGTATTTTTGGGGTGGGGCAGGCAGGGAGGGTAGGAATCGCTCGCCCAGGGACCCATCTCCCCTGGTATCCCGGCTGCGTCCACCCAGAGCCCGGCCCGTGTGGCGGATCGAGGCGGTCGGCAGGCCGGGGGGGTGGGGGGTGGGATCTCGGCAGGGTTGAATCGAAGGTTCGGTTTGCAGGGGGTGTCAAGGGACCCCTGGGAAATGTGTGTCGGCCGCCGGAGATCGGCACTGCTCCGCTGGCGGGCCCGGCTCTGCGCCGTGTCGCCCCAGCTGCGGCTCTGGCTCACAGACTTACTACCGAGAGCAGCGTCCTTCCCCCAGGGCCTGGCAAGCGGCCGGTCTCATGTTGGCTGCGCTGGGGAAGGACGGGGGACACTGTTGCAACTCATGGTCCGATCTGCACCTGGGCCCCGGCGTCCGGACACAGCTCGGCTCGGCTCGGCCGCTTTGCCTGATTTCAGGGTCACCGCGTTTAGCTAACGGATGCCCCAGCGGCTCTTTGATTTGCCCAGACGGGGGTTCCCCGGACGACTGCGCCAAACGTCTCTTCCTCTCCTGGAGCAGCTGGACTTTGTCCAGGCCCCCGGGGTCTCGGGGAGGGGAGTGGGGTCTAGTGGTTAGTGCGGGAGGCTGGGCGCCAGGACTCCTGGGTCCCTTGGCCAGCTCTGCGAGGCCTTCCCCTTGTGCGTCACAGGGACAACGCGCCAGCCCGGGGGTCTCCTCATTCTGCGCCCCTACAGATTTATGCTTATCCCTTTCTCCCCCCCACCAGGTGACCTGGGAGCCGAAGACCCCGTCGGACCCGCTGCCGGAGCAGGGATCTCCCCCCGCCTCATGGAGAACATCCACGAACTACAGCACCCGCTGCTGGCCAAGTCCTCCGGGGGCGCCCCGGCGGGGGACACGCGGCGGGAACACCCCGGCTTCTTCGCTCGGCCCGGCTGGAGGCGCCTGCCCCCGCCGCCCCCCGAGCCGGCCCAGCAAGTGCTGGACGCCGGGACCCTGCAGAGGACAGTGGAGCCGCTGGGCAGCCCCGAGCCGGCCCCCCACCCGGGCCCCACATGGAAGGCCGGGGAGCCCCCCAGCTGGAGGAAGCAGGGTTACTGCGAGACGGCTTTTGGGGAGCCGGCCGAGCGCCCCAAGAAGCTCTGCCTGGAGAAGGACATTCACACGGTCTGCTGCGAAGTGGGCGACGGGGAGCTGCTGCCTGAGTTCGAGGTGAGGGGGGGCTGCGAACCCAGGCATCCGGCCGAGCCCTGCCAGCAGCTGGAGGGCACCGGCTGGGGATGACCCAGCCCCCAGCGGGTGCTTTGGGGTTCCCCGCTCGCTGGGTCTGGGGGCCCCCCGGCTCTGAGACCCAGGCCCCGGGGCAGTACCAGGCTTACAATGGTACGAGGGGGGCCCTGCCTGGCTCCCCGGAGCTACGCCGCCTGGGACTGGTGCAGAAGTCAGTTGCAGGGGGACAGTGTGGGGGGCTTGGCTGGGCCCCCCCCAGGCAGGTGGGTCCTGAGAAGGCCTGGGCGGGGCAGCCCCTGGCCTGGCTGATCCCACCACTGCCGAGGGGCCGGAGCGATTCCCAGCCCTGGGACCGACCCTGGCTGCGCTGCCGGCTCAGCCCGGCAGAGACAGTCGCCTCCCAGCCGGGCCGGAGAGTGCGGCCGGGAGGCAGGGCCTGGGGGAGCGGGTCTTGGGGGGTGCTGGGGGGAAAGCTGGGCGGTGGGGGGGAGGATTTGTGTGTGTTGGGGTTCAGGGTCTGCAGAGCTCTGCTCCTCTGATGCAGCTCTGTGGCTGGGAGCCAGGACTCCTGGGTTCTATCCCCGCTCTGGGAGGGGAGTGGGGGCTAGTGGTTAGAGCAGGGGGGATGGGAGCCAGGACTCCTGGGTTCTCTCCCTGGCTCTGGGAGGGGAGTGGGGTCTAGTGGTTAGAGCAGGGGGGGCTGGGAGCCAGGACTCCTGGGTTCTCGCCCTGCTCTGGGAGGGGAGGGGAGGGGGGGCTAGTGGTTAGAGCAGGGGGGGCTGGGAGCCAGGACTCCTGGGGTTAACAGTGGCCGCCAGGGTAGCGCACTCCCCCCAGCCCCCTGATCTGGATTAACACCCCCCCCCCGCCCAGAACGACTCGTCGAGCGACAGCGACAGCGACTTCGGCCTGATGCTGCCGCAGGATCACCTGGGCCTGGCTGTGTTCTCCATGCTCTGCTGCTTCTGGCCTCTGGGCATCGCCGCCTTCCACCTCTCCCAGAAGGTGAGCGGGGCGGGGGCGGGGCGGGGGCAGCCCACCCGGGACACCAATTTCCTGGGCCTCAGCCTAGGCCCCCCCCCCCCCCCCGCCCACTGCTGCAATAAAATCTGGACGATTTGCATACATTATGGGAGATATTTGCATAACTTCCCCTGCCCCCCCAAAACTGGTCCAGTCCCTCAGGGGGCCCCAACCCCCCAGGGGGCCCTGTCACAGTCCCCACCCCCAGCTTAGGGGGGTCGGGGCAGAAGGGGCACTGGCTGGGGCAGAAGTTGGCATGTAGGGCCCATGGGGGGAGAGAATCTGGCCTGGGAATGGGGGGGGTCTCGGGGTATCCAGCTGGGCAGGGGGCAGATGTAATGCATAGGGGAGGTGGGGGGTCCCCCATCCATGGGGGTATCTGT
>NW_020691327.1:3418-5494 GCF_002925995.2 Terrapene triunguis
TAATGCATAGGGGAGGTGGGGGGTCCCCCATCCATGGGGGTATCTGTCGCGGGGGGTCTCAGGGTATTCAGCCAGGGGTGGGGGTATCCATGGGGGGGGGGGGGGGGATCTCAGGGGGTTCTTTCCCCCTCACTAACCTGCTCTCCCCTCCCGCCCAGACCAACAAGGCCTCGGCCAAGGGCGATTTCCCGGGGGCGCGGGCGGCGTCGCGTCGGACCTTCGCGCTGGCCGTGCTCTCCATCCTGCTGGGCGTCTGCACCTACATTGGCGCCGTGGTCGCGCTCATCGCTTACCTGTCCGACAAGGGCCCCCCCTAGTACCCCCCCCCCGGGAACAGGGGGGGGGGGGAAGAAGGCTGCCTGGACTGGGGGCGCCCCCCGACAGACGGGGGCCGGCTCCTGGACACGCCTGAGCCCAGCGCTGCGGGGATGGAGGCCAGTGGAGAGATTTGGACTAGTGGCTCCCTCCCCCCCACCAGAGACATGGGCCCGGACGCCTGGGTTCACCAGGAGCAGTGTTTGGGAGCCTGATTCGTGGTGACCGACCGGACCTTCCCCCCCACCACACTTTCTTCCTTCCTCCTTCACGCCCCCCACTGTGTCCCCATTTTGTATGTTCCCCCTACCCCGGCGTTCCGCTCAGGGTCGCGCTCTGCCCGAGGGGCGCGCCCCATCCAATAAAGGCCCCGTGCACTTTGCCTGCATCCGCTGGGCAGCGAGGGGTCAGCCCCACAGGGGAGGGGTTAACGCCCCAGCCGGGGGGCTGCTTCCATTGCCCCCCGCTGCCCAAAGTGCTTGGAGGCCCATAGCGAGGAAGTGGGTTCTCCTGGAGCCAGGGGGTTGGGAGCCAGGACTCCTGGGTTCAATCCCCAGCTGCGAGGGGGGGTGGTCTAGTGGGTTACAGGGGGGGGAGGCTGGGAGCCAGGACTCCTGGGTTCTATCCCTGGCTGTGGGAGGAGAGCGGGGTCTGGTGGTTAAAGCCGGGGGGCTGGGAGCCAGGACTCCTGGGTTCTCTACCCCTGACTCCCGGTCTGACCTCAGCAAGTCCATCCCCCTCTTGGTGCCTCAGTTTCTCCCTCCAAACCGCTGACATCCTCATGGCGGAGACGATTCATCCTCAAACAAAGCAGGATGCAGACACTTCCCACCAGCCCCCCGCGCTCTCCGCTGGGGGGGATGCGGCTGCAGCCTCTCCCCTCGGCCCCGGAGTGTCTGAGAGGCCCCACAGCTCCATCCCAGCTGGATGGACCCTCACCAGCCCCGCTCTGGCTTTTTCAGTGAAAGCCTTAAATGTTACCTTGATCCCCGCTCAGGCGGAAAACTTCCCCCGGAGCCCGCGTGGCTGGCTGGGAGACAGCTAAAATCCCCCCCACCCCGGTGCTCCCCCATCCAGCTCAACCCTCCCTGCCCACCCCCCGGAGATTGGCTTGGGGCTGGGTCGGTTACACGGGGCTGCCCACACGGTCCAGCACCGCAGAGCGGGAGCAAACGGGGCCAGGCCCCCAGCGGCCGTGAATCAGCGTCGCTCCAGTTGGGAGTCAACGGGGCCAGGCCCCCAGTGGCTGAGTCAGCAACCGAAAGCAAATTACAGCAGCCGAGCGGCTCCCGGAGCTATTCTGGGTTCACACGAGTGTCAGCAGGAGAACTTGGCCCTAAATTGGTTCAGGCTGGTGCCACCGCCATGAAATCAGCTCCCCAACCTGCCCCTCTCAGCCCAGGTTTTCTAATACCCCCCACACACCAGGAAGCCTGGGGTTAAAAACCCAACCCGTCCCTTCCCTTCCCTCTGCGACATCCCAGCTTTGGGCTAGAGGGGGGGTGGCCAGCCTGCAGGCCACACACGGCCCCCCTGGCGCATTTCAGAGAGCCCGGGGCCAGGCACGGTCCCGCCCATGCATTTCGGGGGGCCCTGGCCGCACACAGCCCTGCCAGCACATTTCGGGAGGCCCACGTCCTGCTTCACCAGAATCTACTAACAGCCAATTCCTTGGTGCGCTGTGGTCACGTTCACAGCAGTTTCGGTGACACGAGGGCGTCAACAGCCCAGGTTAGCCAAAGCCCCCAGCTAAATACACAT
>NW_020691327.1:5594-7141 GCF_002925995.2 Terrapene triunguis
CTCGGAGCAGACTGTCTTCAGGGCAAGAAGCTCACACGGCTTCACCTCCTGGGTCTGACCTTGGAGCATTCAGCATATGCCCCTCCATGCGCTTCCCACAGCGAGTCCGCCCAGGCGGGGTCCTGGGAAAGCCAGAGGGTTCTGCACCCCCACTTCGCAGTCAGACGTGACTCTCAGCCAGCGAGTAACACAGAGGTTTATTAGATGACAGGAACACGGTCTAAAACAGAACTTGTAGGTACAGAGAACGGGACCCCTCAGCCGGGTCCATCCTGGGGGGCAGCGAGCCAGACACCCCCATCTGCCCTCACTCCTAGTCCCCAGCCAGCCCCAAACTGAAAACCCCCTCCAGCCCCTCCTCCTCTGGGCTCTGTCACCTGATCTCTTTGTTCTCCCACACCTTTAGAAATCCCCTTGCAGGGGGGAAGGCCCCTGGCCATTAGTTGCCAGGAGACAAGAGTGTCGGCCATTATGTGCACTGGCCCTTTGCTCTGCAACAATCTCACCCCCTAGAGATTTAAGAAATGCATAGGGGAAACTGAGGCACCCACACAGTATTAGAGGAAACATGAAGAACAGTCCCACTTCGTCAGAGAGGGGGCCCTGCCTATAGTCCCCATGCCCCACCCCAGAGGTGGCTGCATCTCAGCTCCTGGTGACAGGTCCCTGTAGCAAGTGGAAGAGCGTGAACGTTAGCAGCCCCCCTGAAAACGGCGGGGCCATTGCGAGCCGAGAACTGCTCTGGACAGAGACGTTTTCAAAGCCAGGCAGCAGATTCAGCCGGCCCCCACCCCACCGTGGAAATTAACCGGAGTCATGCGGCTAAATCCCCTGGGCAGATTGGAAATGTCAAGGCACAGCTGGCTGGGTTGTTTCGGTGCAGAGCCCCGGGGTGGGGGCCGGGCGCCCGATTGCTTTTCAGCCAGCGCCGCCGTCCGGCCAGCCCGGGCCGAGTCCTGCTGGTCCAGGCCTGGCCCACTAGCGATTTACGCCCAGCGGCTCGTGGGAACGACACCCCCACCGTGGCTGGGCTGCGGGGGGCGAGCCGGGGGCTCCGTTCTCAGCCCGGTGGGACAGACGCTGGGGTCTAACCTGAGCCCAACACCCCCCGGCTTATTAAATCATGCCGATCTCTCTACACAGCTGGCGGGGGGTTTTCCGGGGGGGGGGGGAAGGGGGGGTTGCGGCAAGATGTGAGCAAAAAAAAAAAAAAACCCCATTCCCGTTCTACGCTGCCAGAGTCACGTCGCTGGCTCGGCCTCGAGCAGCGGGAGGGATCCTTGTCTGCTCCAGGGCCCGAGGAATTGGGGGGGACGTGTGAGAGAGCGGCAGGTCCCCCCAGGGCTGGCTCAGGCTGCAGGAGGTGAAATGAGGAGGAGGCTGGAAAGGGGGCAAGGAGACGGGTTAGAGCAGGAGCCGAATGGAGCTCGCAGCGCCGACGGGCAAGTGAAAGATCATTTCATCAAAGCGATTAGGCTCATTAACCAAAGCGGCTGCCTGGCTGCGCCGGGACAGGGAAGGAGCTGCAGTGGGGGGGGGGGGGGGGG
>NW_020691328.1:0-1190 GCF_002925995.2 Terrapene triunguis
GAGATACTACTGACTTCCTGAGGAAACTACAATCCATCGGTGATCTTCCAGAAAACACCATCCTGGCCACTATGGACGTAGAAGCCCTCTACACCAACATTCCACACACAGATGGACTACAAGCTATCAGGAACAGTATCCCCGATAATGTCACAGCTAACCTGGTGGCTGAACTCTGTGACTTTGTCCTCACCCACAACTATTTCACATTTGGGGACAATATATACCTTCAAGTCAGCGGCACTGCTATGGGTACCCGCATGGCCCCACAGTATGCCAACATTTTTATGGCTGACTTAGAACAACGCTTCCTTAGCTCTCGTCCCCTAACGCCCCTACTCTACTTGCGCTACATTGATGACATCTTCATCATCTGGACCCATGGAAAAGAAGCCCTTGAGGAATTCCACCATGATTTCAATAATTTCCATCCCACCATCAACCTCAGCCTAGATCAATCCACACAAGCGGTCCATTTCCTGGACACTACTGTGTTAATAAGCAATGGTCACATAAATACCACCCTGTACCGGAAACCTACTGACCGCTACACTTACCTACATGCCTCCAGCTTCCATCCAGGACACACCACACGATCCATTGTCTACAGCCAAGCTCTAAGATATAACCGCATTTGCTCCAATCCCTCTGATAGAGACAAGCACCTACAAGATCTCTATCAAGCATTCTTAAAACTACAATACCCACCTGCTGAAGTGAAAAAACAGATTGACAGAGCCAGACGAGTACCCAGAAGTCACCTCCTACAAGACAGGGCCAACAAAGAAAATAACAGAACACCATTAGCTGACACCTTCAGCCCCCAACTAAAACCTCTCCAGCGCATCATCAGAGATCTACAACCTATCCTGAAAGATGATCCTTTACTCTCACAGATCTTGGGAGACAGACCTGTCCTCGCTTACAGACAACCCCCCAACCTAAAGCAAATACTCACCAGCAACCACACATCACTGAACAAAAACACTGACCCTGGAACCTATCCTTGTAACAAAGCCCGATGCCAACTCTGTCCACATATCTATTCAAGTGACACCATCATAGGGCCTAATCACATCAGCCATACCATCAGGGGCTCGTTCACCTGCACATCTACCAATGTGATATATGCCATCATGTGCCAGCAATGCCCCTCTGCCATGTACATTGGCCAAACCGGACAGTCTCTA
>NW_020691329.1:0-4336 GCF_002925995.2 Terrapene triunguis
GCAATGGGGCATGTGGATTTTGTTGAACGGCGATTCTGGGCCCGGGAAACAAGCACGGACTGGTGGGACCGCATAGTGCTTCAGGTCTGGGATGAATCCCAGTGGCTGCGAAACTTTCGCATGCGGAAGGGGACTTTCCTGGAACTTTGTGAGTTGCTGTCCCCTGCCCTGAAGCGCAAGGACACCCGCATGCGAGCAGCCCTGACTGTCCAGAAGCGAGTGGCCATAGCCCTCTGGAAGCTTGCAACGCCGGACAGCTACCGGTCAGTCGCGAACCACTTTGGCGTGGGCAAATCTACCGTGGGGGTTGTTGTCATGCAAGTAGCCAAGGCAATCGTCAAGGTACTGCTGTCAAAGGTAGTGACCCTGGGAAACGCGCAGGCCATCATAGATGGCTTCGCTGCGATGGGATTCCCAAACTGCGGTGGGGCTATAGATGGGACTCACATCCCTATCCTGGGACCGGGCCACCAGGCCAGCCAGTACATCAATAGAAAGGGGTACTTTTCAATGGTGCTGCAAGCACTGGTGGACCATCGGGGACGGTTTACAAACATCTACGTCGGATGGCCGGGCAAGGTTCATGACGCTCGCGTGTTCAGGAACTCTGGTCTGTTTAGACGGCTGCAGGAAGGTATTTACTTCCCGGACCACAAGATAACTGTTGGGGATGTGGAGATGCCTACAGTGATCCTCGGGGACCCAGCCTACCCGCTAATGCCCTGGCTCATGAAGCCCTATACTGGCGCCCTGGACACAGAAAAAGAACTCTTCAACTACTGGCTGAGCAAGTGCAGAATGGTAGTGGAGTGTGCTTTTGGCCGTCTCAAGGGGAGATGGAGAAGCTTACTCACTCGCTGTGATCTCAGCGAAACCAATATCCCCATCGTTATTGCAGCTTGCTGTGTGCTCCACAATCTGTGTGAGAGCAAGGGGGAGACCTTTATGGCGGGGTGGGAGGTTGAGGCAAATAGCCTGGCTGCTGATTACGCCCAGCCAGACAGCCGGGCGATTAGAAGAGCCCAGCGGGACGCGCTGTGCATCCGGGAGGCTTTGAAAGCCAGTTTCAAGGCTGAGCAGGGTACCCAGTGACTTTTAAGTTTGTGGACACAGAAGCTGAACTTGCCCCCGTTTCTTTACCCAGTTGCCGTCGACTATCCTCTCCAATTACATACCCCCTTCACCCCCTTCCCAAAAAATAAAATCTGTTCTGTTTTGTTCATGGACACCGTTGTCTTTATTACTGTTTTCACGGGAATGTTTTAAACCTGGGACGCAGACTGTGGCGGGGAGCGGGTTTAGGGTTGTGATGCAAATGATGCTTCTAAACTCCAGGAATGACAGGCTCCGCGGTGGTGGACTGGTTGTTTCAACGGAGCCTGCCAGCCCTCCTGGCCGGGACTGCGTGTATGTGTCGGCTATGTGACTGTCTTGCAGGGGGAGGAGGGTTACAGATCCCCTGCTGCGCGGCTCTGTGATCCAGGGTAAGGACCGCTGCATAAGATCTGTAACTGCCCTCCCCCGCCACCAAGTCACAGAGCAACACCACCGCCCCCACCACACAGAACATGAAAACCACCTCCCAGACTGACCAGGATAACTAGTCACTGCACTGTATATGTGCCCTGCTGCTGCACCTGCCCCCTGCTAAAGGTGACTGTCCTGTCCAATGACCAAGGCCCTTCCCCCCCCTCCAGACAGACTCCCCTCCAAAAGAAGAGGATGGAAACAGAAATGAACAGAAACGTATTCTTTATTAACAACCGCACATGGAACGGGGGGGTGAAACTTGGACGGGGTCTTGTGTGAGGCGGGTAGGAAAGGACTTTTCAAATTTTGGGGAATGAGAGCCTTCTAGTGGTAGAGCAGTCCGCAGGGGTGGAGTGAAATTTTTCCCGGCCCCTTCCACCCCTCCGTGTTTGGACTTTGGGTGAGGGGTGTATGGGACTTGGTGGCGGGGCAGGGCAGTTACAGAGAGACTGCAGCGGGGCTCTCTCCTCCTGCCTCCGGTCCTGCAGAACATCCACAAGGCGGCGGAGCGTGTCCGTTTGCTCCCTCATTAGTCCAAGCAGCGTTTGAGTAGCCTGCCTGTCCTCCTGTCGCCACCTCTCCTCCCATTCCATGTTTGCCCGGTGCATTTGGGACAAGTTCTCCCTCCACTGTGTCTGCTGGGCTGCCTGTGCTCGGGAGCATTCCATTAGTTCAGCAAACATGTCTTCCCGTGTCCTCTTCTTCCTCCTCCTAATGTGCGCTAGCCTCTGGGCAGATGTGGCTGTGGGAATTGGAAAAAGGGAGTGAATTCCTGAGACAGAGCAATGTATCTGTGAACAGAGAACATAGTCTTTCTCTGTGAACAAGACCATGCAGAGCACCTATCACACGCGCACTGAGGACAAGGTCGAATTTTCGGCCCTCGCCTACAGTGCCTGCGGTCTTGCTGTGGCGAGCTGAGGAGCAGGGCAGGACACCGGACTTTGTCTAGATGGCAAACATGGTAAGCCGTAGACTTGTGGCCGCTTAAAACTTTAAGAGTGGCACTGGCCTCCTTTCACATAGAAAGCAATGCGAGTCTCTGCTGGCAGCAATCCTGCAAGCATGAACTCTGGCCCTGTCCCAGCCCCTCGCGGCTGTAAACCGCGTGGCTGTAAACCGGCGGTTGCAGTTCTGTAAAGGGACGGGCAAGCAGTCCCAATACTAACTTTCCCCTACCGATTTCACAGCAGGGAGTCATGCCTGACATCACCCTCCTGAAGGTCTCCGAGAGCCAGAAGGAGAAGATGCTCCGGGACAGCCTGCAGAAACCGGGGCCATTTGCTGCACTGCTGTGCAAGGCCATGATCCCGGAGTACCTGCTGGCAGGGAAACGTGTCCTACCACGGGGGGCCTAATAAGCTGTCCCTGCCCAGGAACCTGCTGATGAGGCTTGAAAAACACCTGCAGGAGGTGTATGAGGAGTTCTCCCCGGAGGATGTCGCCTCGATCCCCGGTTACATTGACCAGTTCTTGGCTTAGGTGCCCTTGGAGGGACAAATGACTGCAGGGTTTTGGGCACTATAATCATGAAGCGGACATTGTGAGATTTTTTTAAAATGGTTCGGACTATATATTGAGGCGCCCAAAGACGGAGTAATCATGATACACTTTGCACTGATTCCCCTTTTGTTTGACTTTCCTGTTTACATGTTTTGAAGCACTTTACCCACTGTTAATATTTTCAATCTTCCTGTTTTGTTGCAAATAAATGTTTACATGTTTTAAAGCACTTTAGCTACTGTTAATATTTTAAATATGCCAGTTATGTTGTAAATAAATGTTTGGATATTTAAAACACTTACTGCTTGATCCTTCCCCTGAATCTGTGTCTGGGGTAACGGCTGGGGAGGGTTGGTAGGGGATCTCTGTCAGGGTGATGAAGAGCTCCTGGCTGTCGGGCAAATCAGCGTTGTAAGCGCTGTCTACTGCCTCGTCCTCCTCATCTCCTTCCTCCTCTTCCCCGTCCGCTGAGGAACCGGCCGCGGACAATATCCCATCCTCAGAGTCCACGGTCAGGGGTGGGGTAGTGGTGGCGGCCGCACCTAGGATGGAATGCAGTGCCTCGTAGAAACGGGATGTGTGAGGCTGGGATCCGGAGCGTCCGTTTGCCTCTTTGGTCTTCTGGTAGCCTTGTCTCAGCTCCTTGATTTTCACGCGGCACTGCGTTGCATCCCGGCTGTAGCCTCTCTCTGCCATGGCTTTAGAGATCTTCTCATAGATCTTTGCATTCCGTCTTTTGGAGCGCAGCTCGGAAAGCACGGACTCATCTCCCCACACAGCGATGAGATCCAAGACTTCCCGATCCGTCCATGCTGGGGCCCTCTTTCTATTGGATTGCACGGCCATCTCTGCTGGAGAGCTCTGCATCGTTGCCACTGCTGCCACTGCTGCTGAGCTCGCCACGGTGTCCAAACAGAAACTGCGCTTCAAACTGCCCAGACAGGAAAAGGAATTCAAATTTTCCCGGGGTGTGGCTGGTCAGAGCATCCGAGCTCGGACTGCTGTCCAGAGCGTCAACAGAGTGGTGCACTGTGGGATAGCTCCCGGAGCTATTAGCGTCGATTTCCATCCACACCTAGCCTAATTCGATATGGCCATTTCGAATTTAGCGCTACTCCTCTCGTTGTGGAGGATTACAGAAATCGATTTAAGGAGGGCTCTATGTCGAACTAAATGGCTTCGTGGTGTGGACGGGTGCAGGGTTAATTCGATATAACGGCGCTAAATTCGACATAAAAGCCTAGTGTAGACCAGGCCTGAGTTGTAGCCTACTGCATAACCGTATCCCATTTGTTCATTGGCT
>NW_020691330.1:0-2540 GCF_002925995.2 Terrapene triunguis
GCCACAGCAAGACCGCAGGCACTGTAGGCGAGGGCCGAAAATTCGACATTGTCCTCAGTGCGCGTGTGATAGGTGCTCTGCATGGTCTTGTTCACAGAGAAAGACTATGTTCTCTGTTCACAGATACATTGCTCTGTCTCAGGAATTCACTCCCTTTTTCCAATTCCCACAGCCACATCTGCCCAGAGGCTAGCGCACATTAGGAGGAGGAAGAAGAGGACACGGGAAGACATGTTTGCTGAACTAATGGGCTGCTCCCGAGCACAGGCAGCCCAGCAGACACAGTGGAGGGAGAACTTGTCCCAAATGCACCGGGCAAACATTGAACGGGAGGAGAGGTGGCGACAGGAGGACAGGCAGGCTACTCAAACGCTGCTTGGACTAATGAGGGAGCAAACGGACACGCTCCGCCGCCTTGTGGATGTTCTGCAGGACCGGAGGCAGGAGGAGAGAGCCCCGCTGCAGTCTCTCTGTAACTGCCCTGCCCCGCCACCAAGTCCCATACCCCCCTCACCCAAAGTCCAAACACGGAGGGGTGGAAGGGGCCGTGAAAAATTTCACTCCACCCCTGCGGACTGCTCTACCACTAGAAGGCTCTCATTCCCCAAAATTTGAAAAGTCCTTTCCTACCCGCCTCACACAAGACCCCGTCCAAGTTTCACCCCCCCGTTCCATGTGCGGTTGTTAATAAAGAATACGTTTCTGTTCATTTCTGTTTCCATCCTCTTCTTTTGGAGGGGAGTCTGTCTGAAGGGGGGGGAAGGGGCTTGGTCATTGGACAGGACAGTCACCTTTAGCGGGGGGCAGGTGCAGCAGCAGGGCACATATACAGTGCAGTGACTAGTTATCCTGGTCAGTCTGGGAGGTGGTTTTCATGTTTTGTGTGGTGGGGGCGGTGGTGTTGCTCTGTGACTTGGTGGCGGGGGAGGGCAGTTACAGATCTTATGCAGCGGTCCTTACCCTGCATCACAGAGCCGCGCAGCAGGGGATCTGTAACCCTCCTCCCCCTGCAAGACAGTCACATAGCCGACACATACACGCAGTCCCGGCCAGGAGGGCTGGCAGGCTCCGTTGAAACAACCAGTCCACCACCGCGGAGCCTGTCATTCCTGGAGTTTAGAGGCATCATTTGCATCACAACCCTAAACCCGCCCCCCGCCACAGTCTGCGTCCCAGGTTTAAAACATTCCCGCGAAAACAGTAATAAAGACAACGGTGTCCATTAACAAAAGAGAACAGACTTTATTTTTTGGGAAGGGGGTGAAGGGGGTATGTAGGTGGAGAGGATAGTCGACGGCAAATGGGTAAAGAAAGGGGGGCAAGTTCTGCCTCTGTGTCCACAAACTTAAAAGTCACTGGGTACCCTGCTCAGCCTTGAAACTGGCTTTCAAAGCCTCCCGGATGCACAGCGCGTCCCGCTGGGCTCTTCTAATCGCCCGGCTGTCTGGCTGGGCGTAATCAGCAGCCAGGCTATTTGCCTCAACCTCCCACCCCGCCATAAAGGTCTCCCCCTTGCTCTCACACAGATTGTGGAGCACACAGCAAGCTGCAATAACGATGGGGATATTGGTTTCGCTGAGATCACAGCGAGTGAGTAAGCTTCTCCATCTCCCCTTGAGACGGCCAAAAGCACACTCCACTACCATTCTGCACTTGCTCAGCCGGTAGTTGAACAGTTCTTTTTCTGTGTCCAGGGCGCCAGTATAGGGCTTCATGAGCCAGGGCATTAGCGGGTAGGCTGGGTCCCCGAGGATCACTGTAGGCATCTCCACATCCCCCACAGTTATCTTGTGGTCCGGGAAGTAAATACCTTCCTGCAGCCGTCTAAACAGACCAGAGTTCCTGAACACGCGAGCGTCATGAACCTTGCCCGGCCATCCGACGTTGATGTTTGTAAACCGTCCCCGATGGTCCACCAGTGCTTGCAGCACCATTGAAAAGTAGCCCTTTCTATTGATGTACTGGCTGGCCTGGTGGCCCGGTCCCAGGATAGGGATGTGAGTCCCATCTATAGCCCCACCGCAGTTTGGGAATCCCATCGCAGCGAAGCCATCTATGATGGCCTGCGCGTTTCCCAGGGTCACTACCTTTGACAGCAGTACCTTGACGATTGCCTTGGCTACTTGCATGACAACAACCCCCACGGTAGATTTGCCCACGCCAAAGTGGTTCGCGACTGACCGGTAGCTGTCCGGCGTTGCAAGCTTCCAGAGGGCTATGGCCACTCGCTTCTGGACAGTCAGGGCTGCTCGCATGCGGGTGTCCTTGCGCTTCAGGGCAGGGGACAGCAAGTCACAAAGTTCCAGGAAAGTCCCCTTCCGCATGCGAAAGTTTCGCAGCCACTGGGATTCATCCCAGACCTGAAGCACTATGCGGTCCCACCAGTCCGTGCTTGTTTCCCGGGCCCAGAATCGCCGTTCAACAAAATCCACATGCCCCATTGCCACCGTGATGTCCTGGGCGCTGGGGCTCGTGGTTTCTGACAGCTCTGTGCTACTCTCCGACTTCAGGCCCTCACGGCGGTGCCGTAGCCTCCTCGC
>NW_020691331.1:0-2906 GCF_002925995.2 Terrapene triunguis
GTATTTACGTGTCAGATATGCTAAACATTCCTATGCCCCTTCATGCTTTGGCCACCATTTCAGAGGACATGCTTCGATGCTGATCATGCTCGTTACAAAAATTATGAGCTAATTACATTTGTGACTGAACTCCTTGGGGGAGAATTGATGTCTCCTGCTCTGTTTTACCCACATTCTGCCATATATTTCATATTATAGCAACTGGTCTCGGATAATGACCAAGCACATGTTGTCGTTTTAAGAACACTTTCACTGTAGATTTGACAAAACGCAAAGAAGATACCAATGTGAGATTTCTAAAGATAGATATAGCACTTGACCCAAGGTTTAAGAATCTGAAGTGCCTTCCAAAATCTGAGAGAGACGAGGTGTGGAGCATGCTTTCAGAAGTCTTAAAACAGCAACTCTCTGATGTGGAAACTACAGAACCCGAACCACCGAAAAAGTAAAACAACCTTCTGCTGATGGCATCTTACTCAGATAATGAAAATGAACATCCATCAGTCCGCATTGCTTTGGATCATTATCAAGCAGCATGGATGTTTGTCAAAAGGAACGGGAGGGGCAAGGATAAAACATAACATAATAACATAAGAATGGCCCTACTGGGTCAGACCAAGGGTCCATCTAGCCCAGTATCCTGTCTTCCGACAGTGGCCAATGCCAGGTGCCCCAGAGGGAATAAACAGAACAGGTAATCAAGTGACATCAAAAGACTTGGTGGGATAACTCACATGACTGGAGTACTGTCATGGATGGATATAAACTGTTCAGGAAGGACAGGCAGGGCAGAAAAGGTGGGGGAGTTGCATTTTATGTAAGAGAGCAGTATGACTGCTCAGAGCTCCGGTATGAAACTGCAGAAAAACCTGAGAGTCTCTGGATTAAGTTTAGAAGTGTGAGCAACAAGGGTGATGTTGTGGTGGGAGTCTGCTATAGACCACCAAACCAGGGGGATGAGGTGGACAAGGCTTTCTTCCGGCAACTAACAGAAGTTACATGAGTCCCTGGTTCTCATGGGAGACTTCAATCACCCTGATATCTGCTGGGAGAGCAATACAGCGGTGCACAGACAATCCAGGAAGTTTTTGGAAAGTGTAGGGGACAATTTCCTGGTGCAAGTGCTGGAGGAACCAACTAGGGGCAGAGTTCTTCTTGACTTGCTGCTCACAAAAAGGGAAGAATTAGTAGGGGAAGCAAAAGTGGATGGGAACCTGGGAGGCAGTGACCATGAGATGGTCGAGTTCAGGATCCTGACACAAGGAGGAAAGGAGAGCAGCAGAATACGGACCCTGGACTTCAGAAAAGCAGACTTTGACTCCCTCAGGGAACTGATGGGCAGGATCCCTTGGGAGAATAACATGAGGGGGAAAGGAGTCCAGGAGAGCTGGCTGTATTTTAAAGAATCCTTATTGAGGCTGCAGGAACAAATCATCCCGACGTGTAGAAAGAATAGTAAATATGACAGGCGACCAGCTTGGCTTAATAGTGAAATCCTTGCTGATCTTAATTGCAAAAAAGAAGCTTACACAAAGTGGAAGATTGGACAAATGATCAGGGAGGAGTATAGAAGTATTGCTCAGGCATGCAGGAGTAAAATCAGGAAGGCCAAATCACACTTGGAGTTGCAGCTAGCAAGCTATGTTAAGAGTAACAAGAAGGGTTATTTCAGGTATGTTAGCAACAAGAAGAAGGTCAAGGAAAGTGTGGGCCCCTTACAGAATGACAGAGGCAATCTAGTGACAGAGGTTGTGGAAAAAGCTAATGTACTCAATGTTTTTTTTGCATCTGTCTTCACAAAGAAGGTCAGCTCCCAGACTACTGCACTGGGCAGCACAGCATGGGGAGGGGGTGACCAGCCCTTTGTGGAGAAAGAAGTGGTTCAGGACTATTTAGAAAAGCTGGACAAGCACAAGTCCATGGGGCCAGATGCACTGCATTCGAGGGTGCTAAAGGAGTTGGCGGATATGATTGCGGAGCCATTGGCCATTATCTTTGAAAACTCATGGTGATCGGGAGGTCCCAGATGACTGGAAAAAGGTTAATGTAGTGCCCATCTTTAAAAAAGGGAAGAAGGAGGATCTGGGAAACTACAGGCCAGTCAGCCCCACCTCAGTCCCTGGAAAAATCATGGAGCAGGTCCTCAAGGAATCAATTCTGATGCACTTAGAGGAGAGGAAAGTGATCAGGAACAGTCAGCATGGATTCACCAAGGGAAAGTCATGCCTGACTAAACTAATTTCCTTCTATGACAAGATAACTGTCTCTGTGGATGAGGGGAAAGCAGTGGACGTGTTACTCCTTGACTTTAGCAAAGCTTTTGATACGGTCTCCCACAGTATTCTTGCCAGCAAGTTAAAGAAGTATGGGCTGGACTATAAGGTGGATAGAAAGCTGGCTAGATCGTCGGGCTCAACGGGTAGTAATCAATGGCTCCATGTCTAGTTGGCAGCCAGTTTCAAGCGGAGTGCCCCAAGGGTCGGTCCTGGGGCCAGTTTTGTTCAATATCTTCATTAATGATCTGGAGGATGGCGTGGACTGCACCCTCAGCAAGTTTGCAGATGACACTAAACTGGGAGGAGTGGTAGATACGCTGGAGGGTAGGGATAGGATACAGAGGGACCTAGACAAATATTAGAGGATTGGGCCAAAAGAAATCTGATGAGGTTCAACAAGGACAAGTGCAGAGTCCTGCACTTAGGACAGAAGAATCCCATGCACTGCTACAGACTAGTGACTGAATGGCTAGTCAGCAATTCTGCAGAAAAGGACCTAGGGCTTACAGTGGACGAGAATCTGGATATGAGTCAACAATGACTCAAAAGGAGCTAATAGGGGAGGTATCTGAGCCTCTAGCTATTATCTTTGGAAAATCATGGGAGACGGGAGAGATTCCAGAAGACTGG